>NW_025844696.1:0-3966 GCF_002878395.1 Capsicum annuum | reverse complement strand
AGATTCATAAGAGATAACTCGAATCACAGAGTGAAGCTGTTACATGCCTTCTAGAAGCTGAGAATGGGCTTGAGCACACATGATAGGTTTAAGCATAGGCCTGTGACATGAATTTGTCAAGCAAGTGATGGATTTGGCGTTGTGATGACTGAAGTCCAAGGAATACTCTAGAGTAAGAAGGGATCACTATCTCATCATAACTCATTATTGACAAGTATCACAATCTAATTCTCAAAACTTGGTTTGGTTCTTCACTAACCATCTCCCTCTTAGGTCAAAGTTAGTATTCTAAGCATGATGGTCTACTCCATATCCTCGAGATTAAGCCATAATTTCATCATTCTAATATCTACACATAAATGCTAAACTCACAATAATAAGCTAATTTCGAACTTACCGACTTCATTCTTGAACAACCCATCCATATGCCATCCTTTACTTTCTAGTTTCAATAATTATCATCAAAGACTTACACTCTCATTTGCAACCAGACCTACATCTCTAATAACATAATCATAGCCTACCAAGATCACACTTCTATACTTATATTTTTTCCAAACCATGAGAATAATAATCATACTTAAAAGTCTCAACATCATCAATCATAACTCTTTAACTTAGCTTTCAAGAACATCATAAATTATCTAACTATTCTTTCTCTACCTAGCAACTCAACGTTACTACTAACCACACCATATCCAATAATCCTCGAAAAATAATGCATCCCTATAGCACCTTGGGCACACCTCTACATCATACTTAATTACGAACACATGATCTTACACTCTTGCATACACTGTTCAGGCCTACTAGATCACCTTCATATCACTAGCATCAACAACCAAACCATCAACTGTTCAAATTTAATGTCTAGAGCTAAACATGATTTACAATCCAATCTCACACACAATTTTCACTCCAAAACTATAGAACATAGCATTAAGAAAAACTAGTACACAATGACAATCGATCATAATCATATGACCTATCTTATTCATAATCTGTTAACACATCCTCCTTCTTCACATCATTACTATTTACCCATCTTCACACCTAAATTACTTTCATAGCTCTATAAATTTTAAATAAACTTTCTCTTGCAATCTCAGGAAAGCTTAAATTAACAATACTCAACCACCAAGTACTTCCATTAAAACCTATACTTTCCTAGCACAACAAATACCATCAATAACTCTTTTCATACTTCAAGCAAACAACAATCCACCTTAACTAATAATCTCCTTCTCTAACTTCACTAAACTAACAAACAAGGGTATATCACTTTATTACTAATTCAATCATAAGCAAAAATTCAGCTATACATATTTAATAAATTACCCTTACCACCATTCTTGCCACTATACTTCTAAACCCACAAGTTCAACTAACACAAGACTTTCAACTAAACGTTACTACTTCTGTCACTACACAGAAACCCACACTTTCAACTAACATCAGAACAACAAGATAAACAACAAGTTGCTAGTGAATCGAAATAGGCCTCACACGACTTTACTAGACTTTGGTTTTGTGTTTTGAACAAGAAAATTAGATGAATAACAAAGCAACTATGCTAGTGAATCGAAATAGGCCCCACACGGCTTCACTAGACTTTGATTTTTCATAAACACAATGATAACAAAATTATGTAATACTAGAGATAGAAACTTGACACACAAAATTCAATGATCTAAGAATACACCTTACTCTATCTTAATTGAATAACTCATAAGAACGAGGGCATAAATTAAATTTGAAGGACTTATAACACACTAGAAGGCTCCACTAAAGCCTCTTTATGAAACTTCTGCCAACAAATATAAGAGCATTATCTGGGGAGGAAATTGGAACTTGCCGAACATGTTACCTCAAGAACAGTACATAGATAGAGAAGTATAGATTATCATTATGGATTCTGAGGAGAAATTTGAAAGCATATCTGACTCGAGCTTAGTGCATGATTCCTACAGGCCTGATAAACCACTTCAATTTTTAGAACTCAAAAGTACTAATAGGATACTTTTGTAGCTCTCTTACAATTCCATAACTATCTATGGAGAATTAAGCTCAACTGTTTCTGATACCTTGGAAATAAGGCAGAGATGGCCTGACTAGAGTAAGATAAGAATCTGTATAACTTTCTTGGAGAACATTTCTATAGCACGATTTAAGACTTGAAAGAATGGAGACATTTCCTAAACGCCCTGTAGCCTCTCAAGGAAAAGTACAGATGTCTCTGTACCGTTTCGCAAGACTCTACTAGACACAACTTCATAGACACCCTAGGACACTTAAAATCTGTGCTCTGATACCAAGTTTGTAACGCCCTAAAATCGGGTCCCGAGACGTCACACGGTGCTTAGGGTTACAAGTGACCCCAAGCTAACCCTTCTAATGGCATAACTCATAAGCAACTGAATAAAAAGTATAAATCTATACAAATATGCGGAAAATAACTCTTTTCTAAATTTGATCAATACAAAACTGAATTTACAAGATTACAACTCTGCTTTTACAACCAAAAATGAAACTGAATACATCAACTTCTACTGACTGTCTATGAAACCTTTACTAATACTGACTATAGGTAGCCGAGTCATGACTCCCGAATATCCCAACTCAATACGGCTGAATAAAGAAAATACAGTACTTCTTGAACTGTATAACTAACTCAAGCCCTTGAATCAAAAGGAATCATCACCTGCTGACTGGATGTCGCGAACTGACTGGATCTGAAGATGTACATTATACCTTGTACCTACATTCCAAAAAATATAGCCCACATACTAATATGTGGGTCAGTACCATGGAAACGTACCGAGCATATGGGGGTGCAATACATATATAAAATAATATCTTAATATCATCACAGTTTATAAAATTATGCATGCTGATATAAATGACTCACTTAGCTCGAATTAAATCATTGAAATCACGGATGAATAATACATGTAAAATAAAACAAGTGAGTCATTACAATAAGTTCTTAATTCACTCTCATCTCGTTTTCAAATCATCAAAGCAATCAAATCTCATAACAATTCTCTTTAGAATATATCCTTTCAATCTTTCGAAAACAACAACTTTCTCAAACTCAGTCTTTCAAGCGAATATATTTTCATCTTAGATAGAAAAGTACACACATACACACATTGGGAGTCTCTCATAACTGGCATAAACCATGTGAGCTACATGGAGTCCAACGTTCTACCCACATTGAGGAGAGTCGCCCTATTCCTTGCCATCGGAGTAGGACCTTGAATTATCAATCCAAACACTAGAGATCACTATACAAATTAGCCTCAGGCTCACATCTTACGGGGGCACGTAGTTCTAAGGAAGTACCAAAATAGCTATACCTCCCGCTCGGTGCTAAAGACTACTCCCGGACTTAGCTTAGATCTTTTCAAAAGAAAATTCACTAATAAATAGTTCAAAAATTCACAACGGGAGCCATCTTGCTACCTTTTTTTATAATAATCAATAAAATTGGATTTTTTTCTCATCTCAGGTTCAAAAACACCCCTTTTTACGATCGAAAGGTCAAAGATTCTTCATCATCTCAAATCATTCAAACTAGGGCTGTCAAGTGGGCCAGGCTGGGCCAACCCGAAATCAGCCCGTGTTATTTAACCGAGTTGAGGGCCGGGCCGGGGCCGGGTTGGGGTCTAAGTGGGTCGGACCGGTCCGGGCCCAACAGTAAAAAAATCAAAAACTACCCTAACCCGGCCCACTTAACTCAACCCGGTCAAACCCACCTAAACCCGGTCAAACCCGTTTAAAAAACCGGTCAAACCCAGTCAAAAATATAAAAAAAAACTTTTTTTCAATATACATTATATATACCCACCTATATACATTATAAATACGTTAAACAATATATATACACTATATATATAGTATATACTACATTAGAATTTAAAAAATATATACACATATACACAATTACACATATATACGCACCAT
>NW_025844695.1:575-1027 GCF_002878395.1 Capsicum annuum | reverse complement strand
CTAAAGGAATATTTTATACAATGTTTTTATGGCATTATTATGGTATGTCTTTAGGGTATTCAAATATTTATTGGGGGGTTTTGGTTATAAATGCTTGGTTATGGTTTTCCCATGTTATAATTATATATTTACATACTTTAATGGTGGTTTGGATAATTGGTTGCATGGGAATGGTTAATTGGTAATTGGTTTTGGTTTTGGAAACACTATTCCCCCAATATATTTAATAAAATGCCTATAAGAATGCTTTTACTATATTTTTGGAATTTTAATGGAACTATTGCATGGTATAACTTGGTATTGGAACCCTAAATGGTATAAATGGTTTTGGAACGGTTAAATGGTAAGGTTTTGGTGGTTATGGTTGCTCTAATTGAAAGCTTTGTGGGGTTCAATGGAATCCCCTAAGAAAACTTAATAATGAAATATTTATGTGCTCTATAGGATTATCC
>NW_025844695.1:0-475 GCF_002878395.1 Capsicum annuum | reverse complement strand
TTTCTTGCAAGTTATAGTTGGTATGACGATACCACTACTCATAACCATGGTTAATAATAATGGTATAATGGTTTGGGTGTATCGTAATATTTTAATTGGGCAATAATGGCCAGGTGTGATGGATAATCGTGAAGGTGTGATTCCAATGGACGGACACTAGAAACTCATATTTTCTGACATGAGGGTTGGTTATAGCGACATTATATGATACTGTAAGGTACATGGAAGTCCTTTAAGTACACTGTTACATATGTATCATAGAGAGCGAATGGTACTTAGAAATCTCCTACTCTTATGGTATCTCCAGTTTGTGCGGCCACACATATTGGGGCCCGTTCTGGGAGTTACACTGGACCTATATAGCCCATGGGTAGTTCTATGATGGTTAAGCTACATATACCTTGGTTAATGGTTTTAAATGCATGCTAAACCTGGGTTCCTTCCCAGACATGGTAATATATATATATATATATAT
>NW_025844694.1:0-1200 GCF_002878395.1 Capsicum annuum | reverse complement strand
TTTAGATCAAGCCATTACATGAAATATCTAAATTTATTTAGCTATAACTAAGGATGAGTACATAGGTTTAACTACAATTTCAATCAATGTCGTTGTAATTGCATGATGTTGGTATTGTGTTCGTTTTGATCGAAGTCATCAATTGATCAATTTGAGTTTAAATGATTAATATCAAGCCATTTTTTGAAATATCTAAATTTATTTAGCTAAAATTAAGGATAAGTTCGTAGGTTCAACTATAATTTCAATTAATGTCGTTGTAATTGGATGATGTTGGTATTATGTTCGGCCTGATCGGAGTCATCAATTGATCAATTTGAGTTGAAATGATTCATATAAATACATTATTTGAAACATCTAAATTTATTTAGCTAGAATTAAGGATGAGTTCATAAGTTCAACTATAATTTCAATTGATGTCATTGTAATTGCATAATGTTAGTATTGTGTTTGTCCTGACCCAAGTCATCAATTCATTAATTTGAATTGAAATGATTCATATAAATCCATTGTTTGAAATATCTAAATTTATTTAGATATAATTAAGTATGAGTTCAGAGGTTCAACTACAATTTCAATTGATGTCACTGTAATTGCCTGATATTAGTATTGTGTTTATCCTGACTGGACTCATCAATTGATCAACTCAAATTAAAATAATTCATATCAAGACATTTTTTGAAATATCTAAACTGGTTTAACTAGAATTAAGGATGAGTTCATAGGTTCAACTACTATTTCAATTGATGTCGTTGCAATTGCATGATGTTGGTATTATGTTCGTCCTGACTGGAGTCATCAATTGATCAATTTAAATCACAATGATTTATATTAAATTATTATTAAGTTAATATTACATTCATTAAAGTTCCAATTAAACTTAATAATTGAAAGCTAATTTTAGCAAAATTATTTTAATTTATTATGAAATGGTTAAAATTTATCTCTTTTAAAAAATTAATTAAGATCAATTAGGATAAATTAACATTTTCAAAACTTGTATTCTTTTTCAAAATACAAATCAACCCATACAAATCATCAGTGTTGGGTGTTGGTATTGGTGGTGGTGTTATTTGTGGTGTTGGTGGTAGTGGTGTCAGTGTTGGGTGTTGGTATTGGTGGTGGTGTTATTTGTGGTGTTGGTATTGATGGCGTTGGTGATTTTGGTATTGGTAGTGGTGGTGATGGTTGTATTGGTGG
>NW_025844693.1:0-3099 GCF_002878395.1 Capsicum annuum | reverse complement strand
ATATATATATATATATATATATATATATATATATATATATATATATATGATTGTTGTGCATATGGTTTTGATTGGTTTATGGCATTGGCATTATTTTATCATTTTTCTCTGAGTTACATGCCAGTGCTTATCCCACTGACCGTCCCTGAACGATACATCATATTATGATGTAGGGTCCGAAGGGTGTTCTGTTGCTCCTGTGCAGCGTTAGGTGGTTCGGTACATCTGTTGAGTTGTTGTGAAGTGGTGAGCCTCCATATTTTGAAAGTCTCTATTTTCTTTATCATTTTGGATTCTTTTTTGGTCATGGTTATGGGTATGTCCCGATCTATTTGGCATTTCTGATTTTAGAGGCTTTTATGGACAAGTGTGGGTTGGATGTGGTTTTGATTCATAAAGTTTACATTTGATTATCTATCCTTCTTATTAGTATATGGTTGACTTTAGCTATATTTTTTTATTGTGTTCTGGATGTTAGGCTAAGGGGGTGGTTTTCGATTCACGATGGGCTTGAGATACCCGCCACAACTAGGCCCTGGTTCCGGTCGTGACAATAATTTCTCGTCGTTGATGTGTGCATCATGTGGAGTAGTTATGGATTGGAGATTCAAGGTTAGCTTCTGATGTTCAGAGTATTCCTGCTCTTCCTCCTATTGATTTGACTTATCTATATTTTGTATTTTAAATATGGTTCGTACATGTACATTTATTTTGTATTTCACTTTGTACTCTGATTATATTAGAAGATCTTGTATTGACTTTGTCAGGTTTTGAGGTTATTTTCTATATTATATTCTTTAGTGGAATCATTTTTCATTGCTTCTTCCTTTCTCTTGATTGTCTATTACTCGTTGTTTCGGACAATGGGTCGACTTACCTACAGGTGGATTATTGTAGGTGTCATCATGACCTGAGAAATTGAATCGTGACAATATTGATATTCCCAAATGACCATTCGCTCAAGTTAGAGAGACAGTCAATTGGGTCAAGCCGATAGAGACGGTGTGGCCTTCGTACTATAATTTCATTATCGGAGTTATTGGTGTCCTAGTTCTCACTTGTGGTACTTTCACACATTATTGTTTAAACCGGCTTTTCAATCAGATTTCTCCTGCACATATAGAGATGGTTTAGATGTTAAGTATTTAGTAGATGATTTTATATTCTAAGAATTGTCCACTATTTATTTCTATGATTTTGTAAGAAGTATACATTAAAGAAATTAGTTTGTAAATAGACTTTGTTGGTAACTTGCAAGGAATTTCGGAAAACTCTTACAAAATTCTATAGTAAAGAAATTTGTTTGTAAATAGATTATGCTGGTAACCTGCAAGCAATGTCTGAGAACTCTTCCAATAGTTGCATGAAAAGATTTATAATTAAGCAAATAGCTCTCTCTGTCTTTAAATTTTTCGACTATATTTCTGTTAGTATTATATTTATTATTTTGTAATACATTAAAATAGAAGGAAGAACAATAATTAACAAATAACTGATAAATTAAAAAGAAAAAAAATAGTAAACCACCAACAAAAACAAGTTGGATAGGAATGAATAGAATAGCTGGCGAATCTTTCATTGTTTATTTTGTACGTTCTATTTTCAGATACATAAGTGTAATCTTTTTTTTTTATTGCAAGTGAAAAATCAAAAATTGTTAAATGAATGGGCATTGTTGAATTAATTCGCCGCCTAGCTAGTTATTACGAGCAAATATATTGTACACCAAGTTTGTTCATGTTTTGAAATTTATAAGTAGTATTTTCTTTCGTTCTAATTTATGTGGCACAATTAAAATTTCAACATTCAAATTTTTATACTTTGACTATAAATAAATCCATAAGCAAGTACATTTCTATCTTTTTAAGCAAAAAAAAAATCAAAAGAAAATGTTATAGGTATCCTTTTTAATTTATTGATACTCACTTGTTTTCTTTTACTTGTATTATAAAAATCGATATGATTGGATTACAGGCAAAACAATTGATATATGTGCTCGTTGCATTGGAATCTGAAATATTGTTAGCTTATAAAACAAGTGTGGTCCAAATCAACAAATGACTTGTGACAATCAAATATGATTTGTGACTAATATAATAGTGAAGCACGGTAATCAAATTACACATGCTCCATACGGTCACGAAAGACCACATTAAATTTATGATTTAATTTTATCTAGCATCCAAATTTAAATGTGATCACAAAGAATAGTTTTTGAAATTTAAAGTCATTTTTTAAAATTTTCTTTTATAAGATAAAATAAATATATATATATATATATATATATATATATATATATATATATATATATTTATAAATTCAACTTGTATGTATTTTGCAAATCTTAAATCTTCAAATAATTAAATTAACTGTCAAAAATTAAAACGACGTCAATGTTTTTAGTGAAAGTAAAAGTATCTCTCTGTGTCAACAAAACATATTAGTATATTAATTATTCAAGTTATTACTATTTGACTTGTGCTAGTATATTTAATTGATCCAAAAAAAGATTATACAATAACTAATCAGTTACAAATATAAGTGACATTGATTAACATGTAATTTCCTTTATAAAATACTTTGTTGTCAATTGTCATTTCAAAAAATACCACTAATCTTTTTAAGACATTGTTGAAAAAAATCTTCTCTAGCATATTATAAATTATTCTTGTAATAATCGTCAATATACTATAGAAAAATATTTCAAAAAATATTAGAATAAACTATCTCAATATTAAGCTTTTGATTGAACGTCAGAGACAACTCTCTTCTTTTATTACTTTATAGTTTGATATAAAATATGAAAATATATTTCTATAAATAATTATTGCTATAATGTAGACATTTTTATAAATTTATCTTGTAAAAGAATTTGTATTTGGGCTTGTATGACTCTTCTCCTTTTAAAAATTACTAGTCAATTATACGTGTTTCGCACTTGTATATCATGTTAGTCAATTATATATAAAGGATCAATTAGCTATTTTGATTATATATAACTATACTTTCAAACAATGAAAGAAAAAAATTATAACAACTAATGCCTTGTTAAAATAGGTAAGGAAAATTAATTTACCTAAATTGAAGAATATTACATGA
>NW_025844692.1:502-1698 GCF_002878395.1 Capsicum annuum | reverse complement strand
ATAAGAGGGAATTCACCAAAAATCATGCTCTCAACAAGAATTCATTCTTAAATACATGGTTTCATATATTTATATTCTCAAATCACTTTGGGGAAAGGTCAAAAGACCAAAACAATGATGTTAAAACATTTAATACATGAATATATACATAGATTCAAAAACCCCATTCTTAAACATGATTTTTCTATGCCGATGAGAATTTAGGAAAACCCCGCCTACCTCTATATGCGAAGATGATAGTTTCTTCTTGAAGCCTACGTTCTGGGGATTCCCAAAATGCAATTAGTTTCAAAAACCCACGGTTGAATCTTGAGTTGCTTGGGTTTTTATTTTGAAACCCTAAGGAGAGTTACTGAGAAATTTTGATGATTGAAGGCGTATTTTGAGGTCTTTGGGAACTAAATTTCGTGTTTATAGCTAAATAAGGGTGGGAAAAGGATCATTTTGTCCCAAAAATGGAGTGTTTAAGTCACTTGAAACCATTACATAGGTGCCGCATATGATATCACCTATGTTTACATAGGAGCCGTATGCTATTGCCTATGTTTACATAGGCGCCGACTATGCTATCGCCTATGTTTACATAGGCTCCGACTATGCTATCGCCTATGTTTTTCAGTGGCCATGTGCGATTGGTTAGGCGACGCATACTACTTTGAAAGGCCATAGCTTCTTGCTCAGGTGTCAAATTTTAGCAAAATTGGTATCATTGGAAAGCTGACTCGAAAACCTATCATTTTACACGTAGTAGGCTCTCTAATTCGACATATACAAAGAGTCATGGTCGATAGAAGTTTACACAAATTATAATTTCCACTTAAACTTAATCGATCGAAGTATTTTTCAACTCGTCCTTGATTTGAAGGACCTCTATGGTCTAAATTCATGCTCAAATGGATTCACATACTACATAAACATGCCAAATTGGCATAGGATTTATGGCTTTGGGATTATCGAAGCATCGGAATCATGGTCTATATTCTAGCCCGAAATGCGGGGTGTTACATTATCTCCCCCTAGGGATTATTCATCCCCGAATGATGGATAGAATGTCAAAGTCTTAAGGGTATGGGATAACGTGGACATGATATGTTCCCTAAGAAAGAATACACTGATCGGAAACATGACTATAAGATTGGAACTACTAATGTTTTAAATGCTTATGCCTCGGATATGCATGTCCGGCATAAGCATTT
>NW_025844692.1:0-402 GCF_002878395.1 Capsicum annuum | reverse complement strand
GTTCCCTAAGAAAGAATACACTGATCGGAAACATGACTATAAGATTGGAACTACTAATGTTTTAAATGCTTATGCCGGACATGCATATCCGAGGCATGGAATACACAACTGAAGCTACTCATAGGTTGTATTCTCATAATGAATCATGCATATCTGATGCATGGATCTGTGACCGAGTTGTTCTCATGAATGCAGGACTGAATACACTGAGAAGCTGAACTTTTCTATTAAACATGCATTTCTAATGCATGCATATCTGACTGAACTGACATATGAATGTATGACTGAATACACAATGATAACTAATGCGAAGCTTGTAATAAGAATCTAGGCATGCAACTAAATGGGGCATCTTCCCCTTGGGACACTATGTGCCTCTATGAATGCTCAATTCACTAGGAT
>NW_025844691.1:501-1696 GCF_002878395.1 Capsicum annuum | reverse complement strand
GATTTC
This sequence comes from Capsicum annuum, assembly GCF_002878395.1. Lineage (NCBI taxonomy): Eukaryota > Viridiplantae > Streptophyta > Magnoliopsida > Solanales > Solanaceae > Capsicum > Capsicum annuum. The sequence continues at coordinate 1,690 of NW_025844691.1, read as the reverse complement.
TATGCCCATGAGATTTTAGGAAAACCCCACGTACCTTAAATTATAAGCTTTTGAATGAACTATAGCTTTTGGGATGCTATACGTACGATTGATGGGTGCTTCTTGTAGCCCTTGTAATGGGGATTCCAAATCTTGAAGAATTAAGGAAAACCCACGGTTAAATCTTGAGATATATTGATCTTTGGGTTGAAACCCTAAGGAGTGTTCTTAGTGATTTTGAGAGAAAATAATGTTATTTTGGTGTTTGGAGGATTTAATCCCGTGTTATGGCTGAATAGGGGTGGAAAATACCACTTTTTCCCTTAAAAACGTGAAAGTAGCACCTGGAAATTAGGTGCATGCGTCGCACTCTAATCGCGCAATGCTACTGTCTCAGTCACAAAAATGGCCATAACTTTTTGCTTGGGTATCATATTTTGGAGAAATTGGTATCGTTGGAAAGCTAATTCGAAGAAATTTCATTTGATATATAGTAGGCCCTCTAATTCATTATATACAAAGAGTTATGGTTGATTGAAGTTGTACCAAGTTTCGACGCTAACTCAAACTCGAACAATAGGAAAGCTTTCAACTCGTCCTTGAGTTTGGGGACCTCTATGATCTCAATTCATGATCAAATAGGTTCCCACACTACATAATTTATTAACATGCCAAATTTGCATAGGATTTATGGGTTTTGGACCATCTACGCATAGAAATGACGGTTTTGTTCTAGCCCGAAATGAGGGGTGTTACATTATCTCCCCCTTGGGATCATTCGTCCCTGAATGATGGGTAAAAATGTTGAAGTCTTAAAGGTATGGAATAATGTGGACATGATATGTCTTCTAAGAAGGGATATAGTCGAGATGAAACATTTAAACTTCTATCATAAAACTGAATTCTGAGCTGACTTGACTTTACTTGCTTTAAGGAGCTGATTCATGCTGAGAGTTTAGGATTCCCTTGAAGTGTTCATGATCAAATCATTCATATTGAATTGACAAGTGATAACTTATGCAAGTATGAATCATGAGACCAATGGACTTAGATCGTATCAGGGTATTACATTGTTTGAGCTAAAATACTTGGGCAAATTTGAGATTATGCGCTTAACTCCTATGAACTGAGTCATGACTAAATAGCTGAATCTGAGACATTATGCTTTGACTGAACTGAATTCACAACTTACATGGATGGAATAGATTAT
>NW_025844691.1:0-401 GCF_002878395.1 Capsicum annuum | reverse complement strand
ACTTATGCAAGTATGAATCATGAGACCAATGGACTTAGATCGTATCAAGGTATTACATTGTTTGAGCTAAAATACTTGGGCAAATTTTAGATTATGCGCTAAACTCCTATGAACTGAGTCATGCCTAAATAGATGAATCTGAGACATTATGCTTTGACTGAACTGAATTCACAACTTACATGGATGGAATAGATTATATCTTGGGATGGTCATACGCCTGAGACTTCGGAAAGTAGGACTGGGTGAAAAGGTGAAAAACCACTGTAACTTGTCTGCCTGACTGTTAAACTGAATTATACTGGTCACTTATACTTAACTGGAGTATCTCTTCAACACTCTTTCTAAAGAAGTCCTAATGCTACTAGGACTTCTTTAGAAAGAGTGTTGAAGAGATACTCCAG
>NW_025844690.1:0-1492 GCF_002878395.1 Capsicum annuum | reverse complement strand
TTCTTGAAAAGATCACCGAACCCAAGAAGGGTGCCTACGTATCTCACTCCCGAAAGAGGAGAATCAGGTATGCGTAGTTCATGAAGTCTTGCCAAAATGGCCGATTAAACTCTTTTTCTTTCTTTTTTCTTTTTCTTGAAACTTTAAAAAGAAAAGAAAAATAAAAATTTGTCAAAAGAAATGACGAAAATATTTTTGAATTCTTCGGCTTTAACATCCCTATACGAAATAAAACTTATGATTACCAAAGAAAATCTTTTTGGGTTTTTGATTTTGAATTTCATATGAAAACGAAACTTGAACCTATTAAATGAAAAAAAAATTTGTAGTTTTCTTTTAAAGACATATATGAAATGACTACACTAAATGGAGAGTGAAGAAATATTTTTGAATTTTTCAAATAAGATCTCCGAACCAACAATAGGCTGCCTACGTATCTCACTCCCGAAAGAGGAGAATCAGGGGTGCGTAGTTCGTCCAGATTGAACAATTAATGATTAAATAACAGATGACACCCTGACTTGAGACACGACCAAAGGCACATGATGAACAACATAACAAAGTCTTTTTTTTTTGAGTTTTTAATTCAACACTTTACGTAAAAAAATGACACCAACAGCTATGAAAGAAAAAATCTTTTTGGTATTTTCATTAAATGAAATGTACAAAACTTCTACCACATTTTTTTGAATTTTTCTTTTATAAAAAGCCCCTAAAAAAATTATTTTGGAGTTTTCGAATTGTGAAAGCTTGCTAAAGGAAACAAAAGGAAAATCTTTTTGATTTTTTTTTTTGAATTTTTGAATCGTGGAAAACAAAAGCCATAAAGAACCTAAAAACTACGAAACTCTTCTTTGATTCAACTTTTCTTTTTTTTTTTTCTCTTTTTTTTCAAGCACACCTTACTTCTAACATATGTTTTCCCCGAATCAGTCCATCAAATGACCACATTACCCTAAAAAATGCAACATTTAGCACATGGGGATGCTTTAAAGGTGAGTCTCCTACAAAGAACCGTGTGGGCCCCGCTAGGTCTCAATATGATGCACATAAGAATGACCTAAAGGCTGACCTACGTTGTGGTTTACTAACAAGGCCGTTCGGGAGAGCATATGGTCGATAGTGGCTGCTTTGTTTTCCACCTACTCCATACATCCAACGGCTCCCCCCAAAATAAGGGTGACTCAACTAGAGTTCGTGCGCACGACGTTCACTCCGGGACTTGTTGCAGAAAGAATTACTCGGGTTATACAAATGATGCCAAATATAAAACGGTAACACATAAAGAAAAAAAACTGTAAACAAAGAGCACAGAAATGCACAACAGTGATAACAATAACACAAACAATAATCACAAACAATGTTTATACACCCATAACGTCAAACAAAGTCGATACGACTCCAAAAAATAAGCTCGAATTCTGAAAAGTCCCCAACAGAGTCGTCAGAGCTGTCACACCCCTTTTTGACCAAAAAAAGATATGTATTTTAA
>NW_025844689.1:468-1597 GCF_002878395.1 Capsicum annuum | reverse complement strand
TGAAAAAAATAGAGAAATGCTAAGGGGATTATAAGACCAACGAGGTCATTGGTTCTCAAGCGGAGGCGATTGTTATGAACCAATTGTCCCACATTGGAAAATTAGGTCCAGGCCATCACTCCGGGCGCACAGGCCACCACTCCGAGTCATGGCTCCACGCGTAGATCGATCCTCATTGATCACTGCTATGCTCAGTTGGTCACGGCTAGCACCCCTCTTGGGTCCAGGCCACCACTACTGGCACACAGGCCACCACTCCAAATTATGGCTCCACACGTGGATCGATCCTCGTTGGTCAAGGCTATGCCCAACTGGTCACGGTTGGCATCCCTCTTGGGTACAGGCCACCACTCCTAGTGTGCAAGATCTTGATAGATAAAAGAATAACTCTTTGCTTAACAAAATATGGTATCTAATTCTGTTATGAACCAATTGTCCCATATTGGAAAAAATAGAGAAATGCTAAGGGGATTATAAGACCAACGAGGTCGTTGGTTCTCAAGCGAAGGCGATTGTTATGAACCAATTGTCCCACATTAGAAAATTAGGTCCAGGCCACCACTCCTGGAGCACAGGCCACCACTTCGAGTCGTGGCTCCACGCGTGGATCGATCCTCGTTGATCACGGCTATGCCCAGTTGGTCACGGCTGGCACCCCTCTTGGGTCCAGGCCACCACTGGCACACAGGCCACCACTCTAAGTCGTGGCTCCACACGTGGATCGATCCTCGTTGGTCACGGCTATGCCCAGTTGGTTATAGCTGGCACCCCTCTTGGGTCCAGGCCACCACTCCTAGTGTGCAAGATCTTGATAGATAAAAGAATAACTCTTTGCTTAACAAAATATGGTATCTAATTCTGTTATGAACCAATTGTCCCACATTGGAAAAAATAGAGAAATGCTAAGGGGATTATAAGACCAACGAGGTCGTTGGTTCTCAAGCGAAGGCGATTGTTATGAACCAATTGTCCCACATTAGAAAATTAGGTCCAGGCCACCACTCCTGGAGCACAGGCCACCACTTCGAGTCGTGGCTCCACGCGTAGATCGATCCTCGTTGATCACGGCTATGCCCAGTTGGTCACGGCTGGCACCCCTCTTGGGTCCAGGCCACCACTACTGGCACAC
>NW_025844689.1:0-368 GCF_002878395.1 Capsicum annuum | reverse complement strand
CGTGGCTCCACACGTGGATCGATCCTCGTTGGTCACGGCTATGCCCAGTTGGTTATAGCTGGCACCCCTCTTGGGTCCAGGCCACCACTCCGAGTCACGGCCCAACGCGCGGCTCCCCACACGTGGATCGATCCTCGTTGGTCACGGCTACGCCCAGTTGGTCACGGCTGGCACCCCTCTTGGGTCCAGGCCACCACTCCTAGCGTGAAGGTCACCACTCCGAGTCACGGTCCAACGCGTGGGACTCTCAACGAGAGCACCAATGTTACAAACCAAACGGGAGAGCCCAACCCAAAAGACTAATTTATAGGTGGGAGAACCCATTTGGCTTATAATCCCCTTAGCATTTCTCTATTTTTCCAATGTGG
>NW_025844688.1:568-1856 GCF_002878395.1 Capsicum annuum | reverse complement strand
ATATGTGAAACCTTTTATGTTTATTAGGTCATATCTTACATCAAAGGCTCTACCTCGAGTAGTGGAGCAATAGATGTTTTATATGAATATTGTCACTCCTATTTCTGAAGTTCACACTTTAGTCCCTCAGTTACCCTTCTTGTGTTAGGATGATAGTGATTATAGAATTATACTAATGTTTTAGATATGTAGGTGGATGATCTTTACTATAAAATTTTGGTGTGGCTACTTGAACTAAGGTTATAGATGAGAAGGAAGAGTGAGATAAAAAGTTGGTGATGTGAAATAGTTTGGAGAGGAATATGTGGTGTAAATCTTTGTGAAAGTGATTGAAGTTGTAGGATTTTTGGTAAAGAGATCCATAAAGTGAGTTTAGTAAAGATAGGATTGACTGTTGTGATTGATAGATAGAAAAAATCATTGCGTTATGTAGCTAGTACTCATTGACTAAGACAGGATGTTGTTTGATTATTGTAATACCTCGATCATTCCTTAAGCCTAAATCTGTCTTTTTGAATAGATATGTATGACTTCCAAAGTGATTGATGTTTAAACCATATTGTATTTGTCTAATTTCCACTTCTTTTCATGTAAGATCATTTAATAAGCTTTCCATCAATACCAATTTCATCGAAATCCAATATCGGATGAGTGAGTTATGGCAGTTTTACTAAATGCTATCGGATCGCCCAAGTTTGACGGTCGACCTGGTGGACCGTCAGGTCCTTGGTGGACCATCAATTGTCCCTTCAAGCCAAGGCAGTAGCTCCCTTTTTGGGATGTCATGTGATGATCAAAGTGGCGGACCGTCACAAAGTTGACGGACCGTCAAGATGTCCGTCAGACCGAGGCAGAATGTCCCATTCCTGAGCCTCGAGTGACGGACGATATGGTGGACCGTTAGTCCCTTTGGCGGACTGTCACATCGACTGTCACTCTGAGGCAGAACATTCTAGTTTTGACACTGAGTGACGAACGACCTGGTGGACCGTTAACCATCAGATCGACCGTCACAGGCCCCGATCAACAAATTTCAGCATTTTTCAAAAGGGCATCTTGGTCATTTCCGCTCCTTGTGACCTTATATATATATATATATCTATGTAGAGAAGAAAAGATCATTTTCTCTCCATTTCTCTCCAATTTTCTTTCAAGAATTCTCTAGAAACCTAGGGTTTCATCCAAACCCAAAAAAAACAAAATCAAATCATCTCCAAGAAATTCAAGAAATCTCCCATAAATTTCTTCAAGTTGTTCAAGAACTAAGCTCCTCAAGTCAAAGGCAACA
>NW_025844688.1:0-468 GCF_002878395.1 Capsicum annuum | reverse complement strand
AAAGGCAACATGGTCTTCATCTAAAAGTGTGAGAAAGAAGTTTCAACTTCTATATCTTCAAAATCAAAATCTAAGGTATGTGGGGTTTGAACAAGAACACTCCTTTCGTTCTTGTGCCCAAAAATTTACTTTCTATTATTGATTTACATGATATTGCAAATGGGTTTACACCCAAATTTCTCTATTAATGATTTATGAGATTTGAGTTGAATAAGTTTGATATTTATGATTATTTCACTATCATGTTTCTTAAATTGAGAATTTATTCCATGAGCCGTATATTATCATTATGTATTGCTGATTTCTAAGCAATTTAAGTCAAGTTCCATGAGTTGAATATTTTTATTATGAATTGATGATTTTTGAATGATTTGAGACAAGTGTCATAAGTTATGCCTTTCCTTGAGAAATTCGACTATTAAATGTATATTGATATGTGAAATTGAGAGGCAAGAATGAGTCTTATGA
>NW_025844687.1:0-1777 GCF_002878395.1 Capsicum annuum | reverse complement strand
TAAGAGTTAACAGAATTTTAGGACCACATAATAGATAAAATGAAGTGAAAGTTAAGTAAATGATCTCATGAGTGTCTTAGATAATTCTTAAGTAAATCCTTAAGAAAAAATGTGTTAGGAATTGATATGCCTAGCATGAATAAGTTTGGTGGTGTTAGCTGAATTGAGATCTTTCTTTTTTACTGGCTAGATCTTTTTGTTAGTTTCATTGTCCTTTTAGTCTATTTTAATTTAACTAAGAGTAGTTAAAAAAGAAGTTCATTTCCTGAAAAATAGAAAAGGGCAGAATTTTTATTGAGTTAAAGTTCCTAAGCTTTCTTAACGTAATTCATCATTTGAGGAATTAAAAGTCTTATCATTTTGGAAAAGCCAGTCTGATAAGTATGTTCTTATCCCCATTTGTAAGATGAGTATTGAGGGAGATTACCACAGGGGGCAAACTAATTTGCGCATTCTGGAATCTTTAATGTATTCCGTAGTATTTTAATTCAAAGATATTGTTGTCATCTCTTTTACAAAAGAACATTAAGATTTCTCAAATCATTTCTTGCATTTTAACAAGTTAGAATTGAAACTTCGCTTTATTTTTTATTTCAGGGACAGGTAATTTCATGATGGAAATTGTTAGCCATGAGAAGTTTGAAGATATTTTGTGATTTTCTTTCTCATATGTATATCACATTGATTTGTTACCCATTACAAACTATATAATTCTCTTCTGGAGAAATATATTTTAATATCGTCTTTGTACCTTTAAGTACTGTAGTTGTATTATTACCAACGAAGCAGACAATATATAATTTATATTTTTTGGGGGGAAAAAAGTGAGTATTAGTGGCGACCCATAGTTGCCACAAAAAAGTGAGTATTAGTGGCGACCCATAGTTGCCACAAAAAAGTTAGTATTAGTGGCGACCCGTAGTCGCCACAAATAGGGAGTATTAGTGGCGACCCATAGTCGTTGCAAAAAGTCATTTTAAAAAAAATAAAATTCAACCTTTTGTGGCGACAAAAGATCGCCACTAAATCATTGTTTTGTGGCGTATTTGCTTGCTTTTTTGTGGCAACTTTTATCGCCACAGAATGTATGTTTTGAGGCGACTTACATATGTCGTCACAAAATACTTTTAGTTACGAAAGTAATTGCTACGGCCCTAATGTCGCTGCTAAATATATTTAGTGGCTCTTTTGGTTGTTTTGCGGCGACTTTTGTCGCCACTAAAAACCAGATTTCTTGTAGTGAGTCTCGTAGCATGTGTGTACATATTTATGTTGATTCTGTGGATGTTTACATTATGATTAATACTCTTGATGGTTATGTGGCTTGTTTGTGAGCATTGTTTGACCTGTTGATGTTCTATTGTTGATTCATTGAATATTTGTTATTTGACGATGCCTGTCTACTTGTTATTTGATTTATGTTGTGCACATGCTATTAAATTGAGTTGGCTTATGATACTTACAAATACATAGTGGTTTGTACAGATACTACCCTATACTCTTCTTTTGTTGAGTGCAGAAAGTGTTCTAGAGGCTCAGACATGACCTCACCTCTAGAGTTTGATAGCAAATCTTCATCCAAGGGTGAGCACTTCGTCTCTAGGATGCCATGGGTCATCCTGTTTGTTCTTGTCCATCTTTCGGACAATGAAACATTCTTTATTTTCTTTATTTTTGGATATCTCTTTTGGACATCATCATTGTTTAGAAGTTCATGTATGATGACTTTCGGATCTTGGGGATTTTAATAAGTAGTTTGTTGGATTTATGCATTAAT
>NW_025844686.1:0-1404 GCF_002878395.1 Capsicum annuum | reverse complement strand
TCATAGCTTGAGTTCGGATATCGTGAAACATGACATGGATCTAGGCACACAGCTATAGTTTTCGAGTACAAGTACCCCCAGAACTCGATGGAAGGAAACTGACACACATGACTGACTTAATCATAAGAATAGAGTCCATAATTTATAATATCATAAGTAGGGACCTCATACTAAGCATGGTTATCAACAATGTATTGCATGAAAAGGATTTCATATCACATGGAAGTACTTGCACAATCTTAATATCATGTTCGTTGATTAATCATATTGGCAATATATACTAATAGCATAGAAGTTCATATGGATTGTATTGTTATCATACATCTTGTTCATAAGTAAGATTTGCAAGTAAACATAGCATAATCTCATAAGAATAGTTCATGAGTATTCCAACAACATTTACAAGGCACATTAACAACATAGAAGTCATTGGAACGTAAGGGCATATCATGAATCCTTCACTTAGTCACAATTTAGCTATATTACATGATTTCTCATTCCTTAGGCATTTTATCAAACACCTTACATGCACATATTAAGCATAGGTGAAATCATCAAATTTTACATCATGAACAACCAAATTTACATGTTTCCAACTCATATGATATCATAATTCACAAAAATATATAAAGATTTCATCTTGGAAATCACCCAATATCAACAACATGATTATCAATACCCAACAATATAGAAATCATACTTTATAATGAAAAAGAGGAAAACAATCAAGCATCAACATGGGTATGATCATATCACTACAATCAACCAAGCTTTTGTATTTTAAAGATTGATTCTTGAACTCCACGGACGAAAGGAATCTGTGGATGAACACTACGCATACCTTAGAAGGAAGATTCTTGATGATTGACGGAGGAATTTCCTTGAAATCGGATCTTCAAGCTTAATTATGCAACCTTAGTTGTTTTTCTTCTTTTTTACTCTTGGATGATGAGATTTGAGATGAAAATAGGGTTGCAGTATGTTTAGAAGATATATATTTCGTAGGGTTAAGTTTAAGGACGTGTAAGGAGTATTTAAAGACTTAATTACCTTTAAAATAACTCAAAACGGAGTGTTTTTGACACCTGGAATTGACTTAGGTGGCCCCCAAGTGATCGCCTATGCTTGGTTTGGGCGGCGCCTAATCAATCGCCCATGCTTGGGTTAGGCAGCGCCTAACCAATCGCCTATGCTTACTGTCTCTCACAAAAATGGGCATAACTTTTTGCTCGGGTATTGGATTAAGGCAAAATTGGTATTGTTGGAAAGCTAATTCGATTCTATACAATTTAGTGGGTCTAAATCAGCCAAAATACCACATTATTATCGATTTATACTCATTCAAAGATGACCCTTTCTAAATCGAACACTAAAACTTGATGGATTCAAAAACTCTTAGCTTGT
>NW_025844685.1:0-2217 GCF_002878395.1 Capsicum annuum | reverse complement strand
TCTAAAAGCTTTTCTATTTTTAAATGGTCTTCGCATAATTAATTTAATAATTTATAGGTAAATTCTAATAACTCTAACATATATCTCACTTCCGTATTTTTTGAATTACTGGGCTCTGATACCAATTGTAGGGAGGTGCGGATACCTGACGTATGAAATAGATTTATTAGATAAACATAAATATTTTGATATCTACTTCCATAATTCTATCACCATTCAAAAGTCATCTTCTTCTTTCCAAGACAAACAAAAGCATATATATAATAGTGAAAATGTAGGGTAACCTTGGATATCATCTCATGAAACAAAAAATATGAATTTATATACATAAAAATAAAGGAATACCATAAGGCATCATTAACTTTTGTATTAAATATTTAGGGGTTATAACTATAAAATCATGAATAACTTGAGAGTTACAAATATTATTAGTACAAATTAAATAGATGAGTTACCTCAAACATTTTTTTTCTTTTATTACATCATAAATTGTTGTTGTTGTTGTTGTTGTTACATAATATATAGAGTTTAAATGTGGTGACTTTTAATTTTTCTTTAAACACACAAATATTTAAAATAAGGAGAAAACTCAATAAATATAAAAAAAAAAAAACACAAAAAAAAAAAATAGATATAGAGGACCCCAAGAAATATATCTCCCTCATATATATATATATATATATATATATATATATATATATATATATATATATATATATATATATAGATTTGATAATAATCAAGAAACAACCTGGAACTTGTAAGAATAAAGAACCCTTATAAAATATAATAGGAGGAAAAAGGAAGACACCACTGCCTTCCCCTTTAAATCATACGTATATATAAAAGCCAACAAATACTGTAAGTATTTGAATATCATATGCATGCTTCACGTGTGGTCTGTGGAAGGGAATATCCAGATATACATTCAGTTTTAGGTAAATAAAAAATGATAGTTGAAAGTAGATAAAATACCACATGGAGAATAAAAAACTTTTTATTTGGCAGATCTCTTATTGACCAAAGAGACACATTCCAAGAAACAGGCAGAATAGCAAGCATTAGTATAACACAGTGGAAGTAGCTAGCTAATTTGGCCCAGAGTTTGAACTTTTTTTTAAGCTTCAGTTTTGAAAGCAATGTCCGCAGTGAAGAGATTCTATTTTACTATCCTACTCATCATTTATCTCCACTTGCTATCATCACGGTCTGCTTCATCCCAGTTAATTTCTTGGTTCCTAAATCCCAGTCTTTTGAATTCTACTGCTGGACTTTCAACTTCCTGGACAAACAGGCCGTTTTCGTCCACTGCTGATTCCACATATGGCTTATCTTTTTTTACAACCATCCTTCTGAGTCGAAATGATGGAACTATATATCATTTCTTTGGCTTCTATTGCAAGGAAGAAAGAGCTGAATGCTTTCTTGGTATCTTCATTGCATTCCCTTATCGCTCCCCCTCTATTGAGAGGAAGTTAATGGTGTCCCAATCAGTTAGGTCTGCTAATCGAGACCACCCAGTGAAAGCCAATGCAACCTTGCAACTAGACCAAGATGGTAACTTGGTTTTGGCAGACTCTGATGGCACACTTGTTTGGTCCACTAATACTACAGAAAAATCTGCTTCTGGTTTAAAATTGACAAAAACGGGGAATCTCGTGCTCCTTGATAAAGTCAATCGCACAATTTGGCAATCTTTCGATCATCCTACAGATTCTTTGTTAGAGTACGTGTCCTACTGACTAGTGACTTTAACGTAAGAGTTTCCTATGGATGGAACGGGTTGCCTGACGTGTTCCAAGGAAGCAGTAAAACAGTAAGTAAAGAACACAATGATTCTTACGTGGAAAACACTCGGCTCAAAAAGGTGTAAAAAACCACGACCTGTACCTCTACAAGGATTTAACCCCAACTTCACTAAATAACTCTGAGCCCCAACAACGACTGATTACAAAACTCTTGTAACCAACAACTAGGAATTATAAACTCTAATTCCTATACCTCAATAACTAGGAATCATAAACTCTAATTCCTATAACTCAACAATCACCCTTGACTGTTGAACCCACTTCGAGTTATCCCAAACTTGAAGTTAACTCAACTCAATATTGTTCCTAAACAATCAATCTAGGAAAGCAATAAATCACAACTCAATAAGAACAATACATTTAAACTGACTCATGAACTGTAAAGTTCTATCCTGTGAAACAAGTTCGT
>NW_025844684.1:0-2748 GCF_002878395.1 Capsicum annuum | reverse complement strand
CTTCCCAACTTTTTATTATTTTTGAACTAAATGGTTCAGGTAATTTATTAAAATATAATTTTCTTATTTCTTTACTTTCTTTTGTATGATATGTTCTTTTATAATAATATTCTTTAAATGCGCAAGTATATTCATCTATGTAACACATATTACATATTGCTAATTTTAACATTAAATTCCTATTTATATCTTTCTCTACATTTTGTTCTTCTTCTGTTGTTGTCATGCTGCTAAATTCATCTTTTATAGCTATTTCATATTTTTTTAATAATTTTATAGGTGTTAATTTAGTTGTAGTTGTTGATGATGTTTCTTCTGTAGGTTTGTCAGTTCTTAATACCCTTTTATTAATTTTAGTTGGATTTGAAAACCATAATTTCATTGTTCCTATTAGTGTTTTTTCTATATATTCTGGTGCATCTGTTACATTTATATTATTATCTAATAATTGTTTTGTCATATATCCTATCCATAATTATATTTTTTTTTTCTGTATCTATTACACAATCTAAGTCTAGAAAGTTATAATTTCTATTAACTATTTGTTTTGGTGTCCATTTGTCATATTCATCCTTTAGATTATATCTTTTAAACTTATTATTATAATGTGTAGGTTTTCTTATTTGTGATGTTCTAGGTATTATATTTTCATCTTCTTTTTTATCAAGAGTATTTATTTTTGTGTTTCTATTTTCTAAGTTTTTTTCTTTAATTACTTCTTGTTTTTCATTGATTTCTAATTTTTTTGTATTTGTTAAGATTTTTGTATATGTCACTATCTTCTGAATCATAGTTATCTATTTCTTCAACATCTATTGTATTTATTTCTAATTTTTCTTTAAATTGATTTATCTCATTTAATAATTTTTGTTCTTTATCTTTTTCTTCTTTTTCTTTCTATCTTTTTTCATACAAATCTTTTAGCATTTGTAATTCTTTTTGTAATTCAGCAATCCTACTATTTTTAGTTTCTTCTATTTTTCGTATTTCTTCTGTAGTTTGTTGTTTTATTTTCTCTATTTTCTTTTTTCTATCTATTTCTTCATTTTCTTTTTCTATTCTTACCATAACTGTCAATTTATCTTCTAATTTTAATTCTTCTTTTTCTAACATTAAATATAAATGTTCACCTATTTTCTTATATTTTCTTCCTAGATTAGAAAATACTATTTTTATTTTTAATCCTTCATGGTTTTCATATATTTTTCATCTATTATAAATTCTTCTTTGTTCATTTTTATTTAATTGTTAATAGATCATGTTGGTATGTATATTCTAGACTATCTATTGTTGATTCTAAGTTTGATATTTCTTCTTTTTGTGCATTTATTGAGTTTTTACTAACACCGGCAATAATGTTATATTGTAGTCTTTCAAACCTTATTTTTAATTCTTTACATTTTTTAGATATTATATGCTTTAATTCTTTATATTCTGGTAATTTTTGTACGTTATTCATCAAAATAATATTTTGGAGAATATCTAAATCTAGTTTTATCAAATAAGTCATAATTAATAATTTATTAATTAATTAATAATTTATTTTGGTAATTTTTGTAAGTCAATAATTAAATAAATTATTAATTATTAGAAGAAACTAAAAATAGTAGGATTGCTGAATTACGAAAAGAATTACAAATGCTAAAAGATTTGTATGAAAAAAGACAGAAAGAAAAAGAAGAAAAAGATAAAGAATAAAAATTATTAAATGAGATAAATCAATTTAAAAAAAATATATAAATAAATATAATAGATGTTGAAGAAATAGATAATTATGATTCAGAAGATAGTGAAACATATACAGAAATCTTAACAAATCAAAAAAATTTAGAAATCAATGAAAAACAAGAAGTAATTAATGAAGAAAACTTAGAAAATAGAAACACAGAAATAAATACTCTTGATAAAAAAGAAGATGAAAATATAATACCTAGAACATCAGAAATAAGAAAACCTACATATTATAAGAATAAGTTTAAAAGATATAATCTAAAGGATGAATATGACAAATGGACACCAAAATAAGTAGTTAATAAAAATTATAACTTTCTAGACTTAGATTGTGTAATAGATACATAAAAAAATAATACAATTATGGATAGGATATATGACAAAACAATTATTAGATAATAATATAAATGTAACAGATGCACCAGAATATATAGAAAAAACACTAATAGGAACAGTGAAATTATGATTTTCAAATCTAACTGAAAATAGTAAAAGGGTATTAAGAACTGACAACCCTACAGAAGAAACATCATCAACAACTACAACTAACTTAACACCTATAGAATTATTAAAAAAAGCTAAAATAGCTATAAAAGACGAATTTAGCAGCATGACAACAACAAAAGAAGAACAAAATGTAGAGAAAGATATAAATAGGAATTTAATGTTAAAATTAGCAATATGTAATATGTGTTACATAGATGAATGTACTTGCGCATTTAAAGAATATTATTATAAAGAAACATATAATACAGAAGAAAGTAAAGAAATAAGAAAATTATATTTAATAAATTACCTGAACCATTTAGTTCAAAAATAATAAAAAGTTGGGATGAAGCAAAAATAGTAGATACTCTAGGAGCAAGAATAAAATTTTTACAATAATGGTATAGACACCTATTTGAAAAATATAGAGAAGAAATAAAAATAGAAAAAACATTAATAAGAAATTTAGCATGTCGCAAAGATAAAATAGCACCTCAATTTGGATGCGAAGAAAGATATTATAAGAAAAGA
>NW_025844683.1:0-8774 GCF_002878395.1 Capsicum annuum | reverse complement strand
CCCCATATTAGAAAACTTTTCTAATGCAAAACTGAAATCACTTTCATCATTGCATTAACCCCATGGATCCTACACAACTCAACAATCCAAATTATCCTAATATAAATCCTTTCTTCACTTACTCTTACATTGAAGATTTATCCCCCAAAATATATTACTCTTTTGATGGTGTGAAAGGAATTTTTGATGGTGTAAGGACCAAAATAACAGCTAAAAACAAAGCCTTCATTGTAAACTATTAAAATCTTATTGAAAGGCATAAGATTTATGAGGTACCAGGTCCCAAGAAAAAAAAACTCTTGATGATAAAACTTTCAAGTCTTGTAAAAGAAGAAAAATAAAAGACAAATGCTAAAAAATGCAGAAATGTAGTAAGTGCTGGTGAAAAATTAGTAAAGTGATGAACTCAAGATGATGGTTGTAATTATAACCAATGAGGCTTTTAAAATTTAATTGTTACAATGTCCTAAGATGACCTTATGTCTCCAAACCTTCTCCCATAATCCACCTTTTCCTAAAACTTCTGTGGTTTTTCCTATGGAATATGAAATGCAATTCATACACTAAAATAATACATAATTTGTTGGACATGAATGTGTTCTTGCTTTTGTGCTCTTTATCTGGTTTTACCTTAAAAGTGTTCTTCATAATTTGTGTTGCCCCAGTGGCCATGAGTTAACTAACTTGTTCTTAATATTACTCTTAGTTTGTTGTTCTCACTTTTCAATGATGCCAAAAGGTGGAATACTCACTGATCTCATGTGAAGGAAGGAATCTTAAGGAAAGAAAGCTGGAAAATGTTAATAAACTATACATGTTGACATGGGAAAGAAATGATATGATGAGCTACAGTGAAGATCTGTAGACATAATGACAAGAGGAAATATGAAAATGCACTAAATGAGTTATGGTGTATAATGAAAGTAATTGAAGCCTGATAAGCAATTGACAACAATGGACCAAGTGCCCAAGTTGCAAGATTTTGACCGAGAAAGCATAATTATAGGGGGAATATTCATCGTCGGGTAGTAATCACATTAATTAAATGTGATGAATGTTCATTGATGCTCAAAATTGCATGGTTGGTTTGTCATCATCAAAAAGGAGGAAAATTGCTATATGTAGTTTTTATGAGAAGCAGCTAAACTACAATGGACAAGGTCCATGGATATGCAAGGAGCAATACAACAGTCACACATTGTCTGCAAAATTTTATCCTCTTGTATAACAAACTTACAGATGCTATTTTGTACTAATTGGACAGTTGATCCAGTGATATTTTAGCCCTAATCATCACTCATCTATTAAAAAAAAAGACTTCTTCATCAAATGAGGTTTTTGTACTAACCAAAAGAGTAAAGAGAGATAAAATCAAAAGTTCCACTGCTCAAGTTCATAGCTATTTATGTGAGCTTAAATTTAAATTGCTCATGAGTTAGTATAGATTTGTAAATAAACTACTTATTCTATAAGAGTAGTGTTTTTTCTCTTTGAGCAGAAAGTACTTAGTTAGAGTTTCCTAAGTGACAGGTTGATTAGAGTTAATTAGCATTTAGAGTCCTTGGTATAGTTTCAAAGATGAGCTTGTAGTAGGGTTATTACAAATGAAAGAAGCCTAGAGGTAGGGTAAAATCTAGACTGTGATCAGGAGCTTCATTATAGTGGATTACTTGAGGTGCTTGTAAGGGCATATCGTGGTTTTTGCATTCCTGGGTTTCCACATAAATTTTTTGTATTTGTACCTTCCTGTATTACCTTTGTTTTGTCAGTACCTCATAGTTTCTTTACTTTGCAATCGCTTGTAATTGACTTTGAGGGACCTGGTATCTCACTATGTAGAGCAATCCCTTAGGGTTCTAGCACTTCATTTTCATAATTTCCATATTTTAAACTTAATTTTGTGATAGTCAATGCATATTAAGTTACATTCATCCACTTTGCACTCATCCCTACCTTTCTAACTCATATAATCAGTGTGTGTGATGAAAGAAAAGAAATTTATTTTGCTTTGATTATGATAGCATGAAATTTTTTGTTAGGTTTGGTAATTTCTTTAAATGATAAATTATGAATTAGAGTCAATTAGATGAGGGTTACATTATACGGTATGTTATTTTCCCATTTATTATGTTTTTAGATATGTTAATTTATGATGTCTATTCTGTTGAGGAGAGCTTCTTGCCCTAATAAATAGAAACGTAACCTATAATTTTATACCGGGTAAAGTTTTAGCATCTCTATTGACGTTGTTTAAATTAAATAGGAGGACTTAACATATCTTGCAAAGTCCAAGTACCATGATTATGAGATTGCATACACTAGAGGCCAACCCTCTGAAAGTTAGCATGATCGAGTAGTCTAATGGACCATAAGACATCCTCAAGGCCCGTAAGAGTGCTCATTTGAAAGAAATATATAGATACACATGAGTCTTAGTTAACAACATACCATAGAAACCATGGGCTTACCCTATATGTCACAGGTCTGGTCATTGACTTAGCCCTAAAAATTTTTCACAAAAGAACATTTTCCTATAAAACCCTTCATAGCGTGGGAACTAGTATCATGGTCCATGGAAATTTGTGTTGCTGCAACCATTGCATTTTCTTATTTTTTTTATTATTTTATGTTTTCTACTATTTTTATTTTACTTCTTTTCTACTGTCTTGAGTCTAAACCACCCCTTCATAGGTACCATGGATCCAAGGTAAAAGTAAGAAACCCTCATACTGTCTTACCTACTAACTCATTCAAACCTTAGCAAGATGAGAGGAACACTTCTAATTCTAAGAAAACCTCATCCCTCGGTTTAAAGGTGTAGTACACTAGAACTATTAAGCCACATGAACCTAGTAATATGAGTTCAAAAAATTTAAAAGCAAGATTTAAAAGCTAATTCCCATGCTTGGTTAAACATTTATGTGAAATGGCAAGAGTACCGGTCAGTCATATAGATAGGTGGACTTAATTAAGACAAGTGACAAATATTGCTCTAATCAAGGATGTGGCAAAGCCACTATATCAGTCTAGGACCATTCAAGCGCTACTTGGGTGTTAGCTGGTAGTAAGGGTAACTACTTAAACTACTCAAGATTAGGGTCTCTGAGTAGGGGGTCTTATTGGTGTTCCTGAAACATATAATGATATTGAATATGATAAGATGGAGAGGGAGCCATCCAAAATTACATTCTCTAATCCTCAGCTACTGATGGTGTAATAATTGTCCCATATAAGTTTTTAGTAATGTTTGTAGGTTTATAGCATGAGATAGCTATAAAGTTCAAATAGTTGATGCATAGATAGGGCTAGGGTTATAGAGTAAGGTGGATGTTGCAGAAAACTAACTTGAAATAATATGTAACGCTTTGATTTTTTAGCCCTTCAAAATTTCTGCAATTTTATCCTCAATGTCCTGAGTATGACTCACCCTAGAGTCATAGAGTGTCTTGAAGAGTTAGATGACCCTAGTCGTAAGGTGTCTAATGAATGGTGTTTGAGTTACTATCCTGGGACTTGTTCACACGAGTCTAAAAGACCATGATGAGTCCTGGGGATCGAATCATAACCAAATCAAAAATTTAGTGACAAAGTTCTACGTTGAGTAAGAGTAGCTCACTATGAGTCATAAGTACTTATTATGAGTCATTAGGTGTAAATCATAGGATATCCAGTATATACCCAATTGGGTTCTGTGTAGACTATGACAAAACCCTACAATTCGTTAGGTCCCATGAAGAGCGGTACCAGTTGAGTCATAGGGTCAAAAATGTATAGGTGTCCTAGGAAATGTTTTGGTTATGAATCAGGGTGTCGAGTCATAATGTCAGTTGAGTCGTATTGTGACCCCTAGTCACTAGGCTAAATTTTTAGTCTTTTCATTAAAGCTACTTTGGACATTTCCCCTCTAATCCAATTGTAACCCACAACTTAAAACCCTATTGGCCACCTCATTAGCATTGTTAACTCACTAAAATAGTTTCAAAAATCTCTCTTCAATTCTCTCAAGAAGTCATAGTTAGGGTTTCTAAAAAGTAGGTCATCCAAGGGCTTAAGTGTTTAATTCCTTCTATGGAACTTGTTATTTTATGGATGTTTCTCTTTCCTTATTTTAAATATCTTCAAATCATAAGTTTTAAAGTAATGTTCATGCGATATTTATGTTTTTTTCAAATCAAGGGTTTATGTTTTTGAATGGTTGTTTTTGAACAATATTTTCCCATGGTTTACATATGATAATTCATGCTTTAAACATGTTTTTGAACTTGTGGGTTCATGGGTATGCTGAATGAACTAGAGAATTGTGATTGTCCCAAACTTGTGGCTTTTGAAGTGTTTATGACCCTAACCCTTTACTGTGAAAATGGTTTTTAATTATGAGAAATGTGGGAATTTGTAAAATTGAACCAAGGGGGTTCTGAATTCTGCCAAGTGGTGTAATTGTTTAGGCATGTAGATGTTACCTTGCAATTCTAGTTTGAATGACAATCCCAATAATGTATGCCTTAATGTTAAATATGGTTCAAAATGGGAATGTGTGATAAATGATTTAATTTATCATTAATGAGGGTTGTGTAGTTGAGTAGTGAAAGTAAAGGTTCGACTGACCAATACTAGAATCCACATTTGCTGATGTGAGGTTTAAATTAACCAGGGAGGTTCAAGTACCCCTCATTATTATTATATAAATAGGGATTTTTTAGTTCCCCGCACATTATTACAATATTAGGTGCTTAAGTCACCTTAGTATATGATTGGGAGGTTTGAGTTCTCCATCCATATATATGAGATTATTCTTCAGTTTATACGGTTACACACACTGGGGCCTAACTGGGGGTGAGAGATAGGGCCCACATAGCTCATGGGTACATGTTACGACAGTAGAGCTACACAATCAGATTAATTTTTTAAAGTGCAGGTTAAGCCTTGTTCCATGTCCTGACATGTGATATACCTATATGTATATGTATTTAATTATGTGTATTGGTTTTGAATGATTTTGAACTATTGATCATGGCATTATGTTATCCTTATCCCTAAGTTACATGCTAGTGTTCACCCCACTAACCTTCTTCATACTATGTATCCCCACCCAATGTAGGCACCGGAGTTTTTTCAACTTTTTCTGTGCATAGTTAGGTCGATCAAATTGGTCTATTAGTTTGTGGTGTTGTGGTGCATTGGTTAGATTCCATTTACCGAAAGGCTTAGGCATTTCACCAGCTTTTATTCTTACATTTGAGTTAATAGCTACTTTTATTATCATTAACATTATTATTTTAATTTTCATAATCATCTATCAGTATAGGGGACATGTCTAGGCCAAGAATAGTATTGGGTTTTTATTTAGAAAGGTTTGATTAGATTACCGTGGATATTAGGTGGTGCTGGTCAATTATTTTTCCAGTCCTCGATCATCTGTTATAGACTTTTTTTAATTGTCTTTAAGTTTGTTGCATACTTTATTTTTATATTTTTAAAATTCATCCAATATTAGGGGAATGTTGTGTTTATTTCGCTAGGTATTGTTGTAATTTTCTGTCCATGTAGGGCTTGATATAGTCATCATGGACAAGCCCTGGTCCAGGTCATGCCCTATTTTTTTTCATTGGGTGTCCAACAAAGTCGTATCATGTAGAGTCTCATTTATATGTGTGAAGCATGCCATACTTTTAAGGAATAGTAAACGAGGAATTTAGGATTGTTTCTCTTTCTTGTTGTTTTATTTCAAGCTATAGAGTCTAAGGTTTTGAATCTCCTCTAATTCCTGTGTGTTTACTTTTTAGATTATGCCTCTCAGACGATCAAATAGTTGCAGCAAATTTTTTGTCCTATTTGAGGATAATGTTGATGGAGCTCATCCTACTCTAATAGTTTAGACCTGATCTAGTGTCGCTGCTTCTAATTTTCTTGAGGGAGCTCCACCAGTTCCCCCTATCCCTTTTAAAGCACCTCAGGTTGTTTTGTCCAATGCTGAGTTTTGACAATCGATTCATGTGCATAACGATTTGGTAGCATCCTATACTGAGCATGTTGCTTTTGTTTCTCCTTTATTTGAGGCCACTAGAGTTAGCCAATTTATGAGGTTGAGCCCTCCTATTTTCAATAGGTCTAAAGTTGAGGGAGATCCCAAAAACTATATTTATGAGATGGGAAAGATCTTTCATGAGACGCATGCTACTGATATAGAGGGTGTAGAGTTTCCTGCTTATCAGTTGAAGAATATGGCATACCAATGGAATGAGAAATAGGATTAGTCTTGGGGTGGTGATTCTTAGTCCACTTTGTGGGATAATTTCTCTAGTGCTTTCCTTGATTACTTTTTTCCTTAAGAGTTGAGGGAGGCGAAGGCCCAGGAATTTATGAATCTAAAGTAAGGCAGGACGTCAGTAACGAAGTATACCTTTAAGGTTCATCAATTTCACATTATTTACTCGAATTGGTGTCAAACATAGGGGATAGAATGAGGAAGTTTGCCTATGTCTTATCCCATAAATTGATGTAAGAGAGGAAGGTAGCCTTGTTGAGAAAGAATATGGATATTTCTAAACTTGTTGCGTATATTCAATAAGTGAAAAAATAAAATATGAAGCAAGCAGAGATGAGTTAAAGGCACAGTAAGAAATTTTGCTATTCAGATCTAGGTGGAGGTCAGCACTAATATGGTAGAGACGGTAGAAAGTGGTCTAAGAAGAATGGGGCTATTCTGGTTCATACTCTATGACTAGTGCTCCTTATCCTAAGCCATTGGGTGATCATCTTTTTTAATATAATAGCGGGTTTAGATCACCAGTAGTTGATTCTCATATAAGCAAGGCTGACATAGCTACGTCATATCCTCTTATTAGATTTTATGGTAAGGTGCATCATGATTTGTGTGAGGAAGCAAGGAATAAGTTCTTTTAATGCTGTCAAACTGGTCATCTGCAGAGGCATTATCATTTTTAAGTTGCCTCAGGGATGATTAAGGTTTGTGTTGCTACTTTATTTACTTCTACACCGAATGATGCTATTTTTGCCTCTATCTCCAACGTGTTTTGGAATTGTTTGTATGCCCTATCCACTTACTAGGATTATGAAGCATCCCCAAATGTTGTTACTAGTACAATCAAACTATTTTCTTATGATGTATATTCTCTACTTGATCCCGGGTCTACTCTATCTTAAGTGACTCCTTACGTAATTTTTTATTTTGGTTTTGATCAAGAGTATATTTTGGAACCCTTCTCTTTGTCCACACTAGTGGGTGACTCCATTATGGCTAGAAGGATCTATAAGGGTTGTGTGTGGTTTTTCCATGGTAGAGAGACCTTGGTGGATCTAATAGAGTTGGACATGTTAGACTTTGATGGAATTTTGGTGACGGATTAGATATATTCGTGCTATGTATCCGTTGACTATTGGATCCACAGGTTTAGTTTCCATTTCCTTAATGAGCCAGTGATCAAGTGGGAAGGTAGTTCCCTAGTACCTAAGGGAAAGTTTATTTCGTTTCTTAGAGCATTGAAATTGGTATCTAATGGGTTCCTATATTACTTAGTGGATTATAGAATTCTAGATCCAAAGGTCCTTGTATGTCAACTAACCATGTGGTTTGTGAATTTCTCATGGTATTCCTCGATGATCTTCCTAGTATTCCTCCGGTTAGGGATAATTATTTGGGGATTGATCTTCTTCCGGTCACTCATCCTATTTCTATTACTCCTTATATAATGGCTCCATCTAAGTTGAAAAAACTAAATGAGTAGTTCAAAGACCTTATGGGTAAAGGTTTTATTTGCCCTAGTATGTCTCAATGGGTGCTTTCATGCTCTTCATGCGTAAGAAGAATTATTCCTTTTTAATGTGTATTGATTACCACCCATTAAATAAGATGACCATGAAGAATAGGTATCCACTTCTGAGGAGTGACAATCTTTTTGATTAGCTTCAGGGTGTTTGGTTCTTTTCGAAGATTGATCTTTGGTCTAGGTACTATTAGTTGAAGATTAGGTAGGTGGATGTCTCTAAGGGTACTTTCCAAACTTAGATGGGCATTTTGTGTTTTTTGAGATGTCTTTTGGCTTAACTAATACCCCGGCAACATTTAAGAATCTTATAAATTGGGTTTTTGGTTAGTTCATTGATTTTTTCCTGATTGTCTTTATTGATGATATTTTTATGTATTCTAAGATCAAGGGGAATTATATTGATGACCTCCTCCTTGTGTCACTGACTTGGAAGGATCAGTATTTGTGTGCTAGGTTTTCAAAGTGTGAGTTCTAGTTGAATGGTGTGACTTTCCTGGGACATGTTGTAACTAAGGAAGGGATCATGGTGGATCCACAGAAGGTTGTAGCGGTTAAGAAATGGCCTAGACACACTACTCTAACTGATATTCAAAGATTCTTGAGTTTAGCAAGTTATTATAGAAGGTTCATGAAATGTTTCTCTTTCATTGCTGTCGTGGTGACTAAGTTGACTCATAAGAAGGTAAAATTCTTATGATCTGATGCTTGTGGCGGTAATTTTGAGACTCTGAAGGATAAGTTAACTTTGGCTCTGGTCTTGACCCTGCCTCAATGCACTGATGGTTTTGTTGTCTTTTATGATGTGTCTCGGGTAGGACTATTTTGTGGGTTAATAAAGTATGGCAAGGTGGTTACTTATGCTTCTATGTAGTTTAAAGTTTATAAGATGAATTATCCGACCCATGATTTTGCAATTCTTGCTATGGTGTTTGCATTACAAATCTAGCGACATTATTTATATGGGGTCCATGTTGATATTTATTCTGA
>NW_025844682.1:0-1094 GCF_002878395.1 Capsicum annuum | reverse complement strand
ATATAACACATATTACATATTGCTAATTTTAACATTAAATTCCTATTTGTATCTTTTTCTTCATTTTGTTCTTCTTCTATTGTTGTCATACTACCAAATTCATCTTTTATAGCGGTTTCATAGTTTTTTAATAATTCTATAGGTGTTAGTTTAGTTGTTGCTGATGATGTTCCTTCTATAGGTTTATCAGTTCTTCTTAATTTTTTTTGCTATTTTCAGTTAAATTTGAAAACCATAATTTCACTATTCCTATTAGTGTTCTTTCTATATATTCTGGTGCATCTGTTATGTTTATATTATTATCTAATAATTATTTTTTCATATATCCTATCCATAATTGTATTATTTTTTCTGTATCTATTACACAATCTAAATCTAAAAAGTTATAATTTTTATTAACTATTTGTTTTGGTGTCCATTTGTCATATTCATTCTTTAGATTATATCTTTTAATCTTATTCTTATAATATGTAGGTTTTCTTATTCCTGATGTTCTAGGTATTATATTTTCATCTTCTTTTTCGTCAAGAGTGTTTATTTCCGTGTTTATATTTTGTAAGTTTTCTTCATTAATTACTTCTTGTTTTCCACTGATTCCAAAATTTTTTGTATTTGTTAAGATTTCTGTATATGTTTCACTATCTTCCGAATCATAATTATCTGTTTCTTCAACATCTATTGTATTAATTTCTAATTCCTTGGTTTCTATTTCTTTATTGTCTATTTCTAATTTTTCTTTAAATTGATTTATCTCATTTAATAATTTTTGCTCTTTATCTTTTCTTCTTTTTCTTTCTGTCTTTTTTCATACAGATCTTTTAGCATTTGTAGTTCTTTTTCTAGTTCAGCAATCATACTGTTTTTAGTTTCTTCTATTTTTCGTATTTCTTCTGTAGTTTATTGTTTTATTTTTTCTATTTCCTTTTTCCTATCTATTTCTTCATTTTCTCTTTCTATTCTTATCATAGCTGTCAATTTATCTTCTAATTTTAATTCTTCTTTTTCTAATATTAAATATAAATGTTCACCTATTTTCTTATATCTTCTTCCTAGATTAAAAAATACTATTTTTATTTTTAATCCTTCGTGATTTT
>NW_025844681.1:0-2408 GCF_002878395.1 Capsicum annuum | reverse complement strand
CTCTTGCTATACTTTGGTGACCTTGAAGTTTTCAAGGTTCTTTATGTCAAACTGCTAGATTCTTTATCTTTGTCCTTTGACTTCTTCTTGAGTCCTGGAATTAGCTTTGGACCCTTCTTTATGACAACTCAAGCTTGAAAGTCATTTGATTGGACAAATATTCTGAACTTGTTCTTCCAGTAAGAGTAATGTTGTCCATTTAAGTATCGTGGTCTTATGGAGGAGTGACCATCCTGAATAAAAGCACTGGGAATTTGATACTGGGCCATCTAATTTTTGCTCACTTACGGTTATATAATGTAATTGGTGAGACCCACTTTGATACTAATTGAAATTCAAGAAGGGGGTGAATTGAAATTTTCTTCTGTGAGTCGATTACTGACTCCTCACAATCAACTCGCCTGCAGATCAGTGCACTTTATAAATAGATTATACTTGAAATAATTTAATACATAAATAATAGAACATAAATTAATAACACAAAAATTATCTTGATTTGGAAAACCAATGTGGTGTCTACTTCCAGTCCCCTTGGGTTTCAAAGTTTTCTTAGATCGTTAAATATTGGGTACGAGTACAATGATAGGAAACTAGTTCTGAAGACTTATTTTGATCTTCAGATCTTGTGACACAGCTTTACTTAATGTTAGAAAGTTGATTCGATCCTACTCTGTATATAACAATTGTAAATTAAAAGTTACAGAGCCTTGTAAGCCTAAGAATGAAACACTTTGAATTTTTTCCTTGAAGTTGCATGACTTATGACTGTCTTCAATCTTCATCATTCATATTCTTCGGATGCTACTTTTTACAAGGAAACCCAAGATATTTCTTCTTAATAAAGTATTTAAATTGATTCTTTGATTGAGGAATGTATCCATTTGATATATCCATATACGACTTTGGATTACATCCATAACAAATATGTCCATGATCTATATTTTCTTTTAGTCTTGTATAAATTGATGTCCATTTGACAATTTTGTCCTTTCTTCTTTTTGTTTAGATCCTTATTGATTTCTTGATTGATCTAGTCTGCCGTGATTCTGGGATAGTGCTTCTCTTTCTATTTCCAAGATATTGGACTAATTTGCTTGCCATGCTTATTTGAGGGTCGTGATCTTCTTATGATTGGATGTCCGTCCATTCCTAATGTTGACTTTCTTTATTAGTAGTCTTCAATATCCTGTAATGATCTAGTTGTTAGTTTTTCATTATTAAAATATAAACTTTAGAGTCTAACAAATGCAACCATGGGTCCAGATAATACTTGAGGTGGAAGAGACAAGATTACAGCCTACACACAGGGCTAAGATGTTAGTATCGATCTAAGGTGCATGCCTATATAGATGCGCTTTACGGGATGAGTGTTAACCTGATTTAGTAATATTGAGGGACCTTATATTTGTGAGATTAGAGAAGAGGTGGCCATACTGATGGTAGATATACACTCTCTTACTAAAAACACCTTCCAGCCATACCCTCTAATTATACCTCCTATTTCTCAGCCAATATTTCTGCATGGAACTAGATTTTTTGATTTTTTGCATAGGATAAATCCCCGTAATTGCAACCCAAAGAGGCAGGGAAGTGGAGCTTTAGGATCCTAATATACCATTTGACCAGGCCCCAAATGGTCCAAATGTGATTCTAGGAAGACTAATTTTTCTAATACTAGAGGCATCGATCTAGATACGAGTGCATCATCCAATAGTACATCGCCACCACCACCGCCTTCGCCAATTGAGATACCCCTACACGAGGATGATCCATACACAGATGCCTAGTGTATCCTATGTATATCCTCATATCATTTTTTTTACAATATTTACATACACTGGGGATAGTGCATAGTCTTTTTATTGGGGTAGGGTATACTATACCCGTCATGGGTTTTTGTTCCTGTGCTTCTTTTCCTGTTGGCCTCGGTATGATTATTGAAATGGAATGTCTAGGTCAAAATTTGTGTCATATTGTGTTTTGTTTTGTATTGTATTGTGTTTTTGTGTAATTAGGATATTTTTGAGTATTTAGGGCAGTTGACATGGTTTTTTCGATTTCTGAGAAAAATGATGACAAAAATGATACCCCTCCAAATATTTTATTTTTTAACTATGTGAATGTATATATGGGTGACCATTGTGGATCTTGTTATGGCATTAGGATTAGGGACATGATAAGAGTTGCTAACTTGTACATGAACAAGATAGGTAGCAACTTGTGATGTGACTCTGTGCCATGTGTGTGTGAGATGCTACCTAGTTTTCTTTGTGTGTTAAATCCAAAACTTGTCTGATTAGCATAGGTCGTTTTTTATATTAGTCTAGTTTTAGCCAAAATGACCTTCCATGTGTAAATAAGTATCCCTTAATCCCAATTTTTAAGCCTTGTAGCCTATTTTTCTTGTT
>NW_025844680.1:0-4630 GCF_002878395.1 Capsicum annuum | reverse complement strand
CAGGAGCACCCCAAGAAGAAACACTGGGCCTTATGAAACCCTTATCTAGTAGATCTTTGAGTTGCTCTTTCAACTCCTTAAGTTCTGTAGGGGTTATACGGTAAGGAGGAATAAAAATAGGCTGAGTATCGGGAAGAAGATCAATCCCAAACTCTATCTCTCTATCAGGAGGTATCCCTAGGAGATCATTTGGAAAGACATCAGAAAACTCATTGATGACATTAACAGACCGGAGAGTTGGAGTCTCAGACTTAATGTCTTTGACTCTAACCAAATGGTAAATACACCCCTTGGAAATAAGCTTTCTAGCTTTGAGGTAAGAGATAAAATGACTCTTGGGTGACACAGAATTCCCAGACCACTCAAACACGCATGCACCCGAAAACTAAAACTTGACTACTTGGGTTTGACAATCAATAGAGGTATAAGAAGAATACGGCTAGTCCATACCTAAAATCACATCAAAATCTACCTTGTCTAACTCAATTAGATCATCCAACAAGACTATATGAAGAACGGTAATAGGACACTTTTTATACACTTTCTGGGAAACAATCGAATCACCCACTGGGGCAGAAACTAGGACAGGCTCAAGAATAATCTCATGACTCATTTCAAAATTCATAGCAATCAAAGGTGTAACATATGAGAAACTGGATCCAGGATCCAACAAAGCATACACATCAAACTGAAATATACGAATCATACTAGTAACAACATTGGGAGAGTCCTCCTGTTCCTGGCGGGATGGTAAAGCGTAGAATCTATTCTAGCGCTGCCCGCCAGCATTGCTAGAAGAGGTTCCCTGAGCTGGGGCTGGGCGAGTCGCTAGAACTGGAGCACTAACAGTCTGAGTCTGGGTCTGAGGGCGATAGTCACGATGCCCTTGTCCATCCTGTGGACAATCTCTAACTCTGTGACCCATGTCACCACACCAGAAAAAACCCCTCTTCTCACCCCAATACTCACCTGAATGAGCCCTACCATACTTAGGACACAGGGGATAATTTGGCGTACTGCCAGCACTGTACTGGGACCTGGATGCATATGACCTGGTACCTTGGTCCTGCCTACTTCTAGGCACGGGAGCACTAGCAGATGACGATGCTGGCATAGACGAACGATCCTAATACTGAGGGCGACTCCCTCCCTGCGATCTATTCTGACCCTGTTCGTGCTGCTCGGACCTAGCTCTCTTATTCCCTCTTATTCTATTTCTCTCCTTAATCTTATCTGCCTTAATCTATTGGGCATGAGTCATCAGCCTAGAAAGATTTATCTCACTATTTAGCATAGCAGACCTACACTCCTTAACCACATAACTAGACACTCCAGTCACAAACTTACTCATACTAGCCCGATTATCAACCACTAAGTTAGGAGCATACTTGGCCAACTGATTGAACTTTAGACAGTACTCCCTAACAGTCATAGAGCCCTGTCGCAGGTTCATAAACTCTTACACCTTCATCTCCCTCATCTCCAAAGGGAAAAACTTATCTAGGAATGTATCCTGTAACTCTTGCCAAGTTATAGGGACAACTCCCTCACCTCTACCTTTTCTCTAAGAAACAACCCAGTCATAAGCAAGGTCATTCAACCTATACACAGCCAACTCCACACAATGTTTCTCAGATACATGCATCACCTGAGTAATCTTCCGCACCTCCTCTAAAAACAACCGTGGAACCTCATTAGACTTAGACCCATAGAATTCCGACGAATTCATCCACATGAAGTCACGAATCCTGGCAGCAGCTGAATCACCTTCCTGCTGCTGTGGAATCATGGCCGGGTTGGCCTGAATATTTGTAGTAACAGCTTGGGCCAGCGCCTGAAAGGCTACCCAAAATTCAGTGTGAGACACATTTTTCATTCAATGGGTCAGCGAGTTGAGGTTGCTGACCATCATTATTTCTTCTCGCTTGACGTGAAGGCATATATCTGAAAGAGGAGAGTACGAATCAATAGTAAAGAGAGACACTTTAAGCACGATAGACTTCTGAAAGAAAGAATCACACTTTTTCCTAAAATGTCTTCTAGCCTCTTGCGCATTGATGTGGCGTGCTACACACCGATGATCAAGACTCTACTTAACAGGGCTTGTCATACTCCCTAGGACACCTTAAAACCTTAGGCTCTGATACTAAGTTTGTAATGCCCTGGAAAATGGGTCCCAGAGCATCACATGGTGCTTGAGGCTATGAGTAGCCCCAAGATAACTCTTTGAGCCATTTTTATTTAGTTTAACACAAATCAAAGGGGTTTTCATAAATAACCTCAAATATCAATAGAGTAATCATCATCCAAGAATAAAAGAATTTCAGAAAGATAACAAAATACGACTTATTAGTAAACTCCCAATATCTATACTAGTCTAACAAGCCTCTAAGAAAATTAATAAAACCAGCGAGCCATTGAGACATGCCCTAACTGACTTATACTCAGTTATTAAATGTAAACAATTTCATGAAATCAACATCAGACATCACGTCCTCGGAACATGAGGACTTACCATAATAGAGGATATAGAACAGCATGCCTAAAGAACCACTATCGAACCTGGAACTGAGAACCTGAACCTATATTCTGAGAAAATACAGCCTACATCCGAAGATGTGGGTCAGTACAATGGAAAAAAACCGAGTATATGGAGGTGTCTGCAGTTGTATAAACATCATCATCATAAATATTTATAAGAAATATACAGGATGTATGAAAGACTCACATAGCCTGAAGAAAATCATCATAATCATGAGAGGATGAAATAAGAACAATAACACATGTGAGTCATCATATAATTTGTCAATCACTTTTAGTTCATCAAGAATATCAATTCTCATAATGTAAATATCATTTAAATCTTATGAAAGAATAACTTTCACAATTCCACTTTCAAATCACTTCTCCATTCACCATAGACAAAGGAAACACACACACACTGGGAGATCCTATAACTATAAACCATGTGAGCTACATGGAGTCCAACGTACAACCCACATTGGGGAAAGTCGTCCTATCCTTGCCATTGGAGTAGGACTATCAATATCAAATCCACACAAACTAGTGATAACTATATAAATCAGCCTCAGGCTCACTCCTACGGGGGCATGTAGTTCTAGGGAAGTAAGGTCACTTTATACCTCCTACTCGGTTCTAAAGATTTATCCCAGACTTAGCTCAGGTCATTTCAAAGACAATCCATAACACAACAATTTCAGTAATATATAAATATACATCGGGAACCATCATGCTTCCCATCTATCAAAATCAACCACGTTGTGGATTTCTTTCACACTCGAGTTCAAAACAACTCTATTAAGATCAAAAGGTCAAATCATTCAAAATATCACAAATATTCAAATCAGCGTGCTTATAACACACACTTTCTAAAAAAAACACAATTTCTAATGGGGATTCACGACCCAAATATTAAAATCATGATAAATATCGTTCAAGAGTCATGCTTTATATCTCCACACATGTAAATTCATCTTTTAAAATCATAAACATCAAGATTTCATAATAATCATCATAAGATATGGGTTCATGCTTCAAATTCATAAAAATCAAATAAAATCATGCCTTTGTAAAGAAAATTACTTTTGGGCACAAGAACGAAAGAGAGTTAATGTTGAAAAACCCTACATACCTTGAATGATGAACTTATGATCGATACTCATTTTTGAGATGTTAATAATGCCTTTGAATGATGGTTCTTGAAGTTCTTGAACTAGGAACTTGGAATCTTGAATAAATTTGCAGAATTAATGGTGAACTTTGGAGGTTCTTAAAGTTGGATGTAGGAGCTTAGGGTTTTCTTTTTGAGGGAATTTGATAAAATATAATATATAATACTTATAATAGGCTTTAATATAGGGTTTGGATTGATTTTGGGTGAGGAGGAATGACCAAAACGCCCCTAAAAATCAAATAATTCTCGAATCTGTCCTTTGGTGGACTGTTTTGATAGTTTGAAGTAGATCAACCATAACGTTTTACTCCGATATCCAAATTGGATGAAACCAATTTAATTAGAAAAAGGACTCTCATATCTTTCCATTGATATATATTATCTCACCCATATCATTGTGTATGAGTAGTTATGATCATTTGAAGTTGACCCAAAAATTTACTTTTGATAGGTTGAAGTAGATCGACCATAACTTTTTGCTCCGATAAATAAATTGGATGAAACCAATTTCATTGAAAAGAGGACTCACAGAGCTTTCTATTGATATATATTAGATCACCCAGATCATTATGTATAAGGAGTTGGAGCAAAAATATACCAGGCTTCAGTACTTTTTCTTGCACGTTTTACTGTTCACTACTATTCAAGGTTCAATCGGAATGTTCATAACTCATCGCTCGGGTGTCCGTTTTGGATGATACACATATTGTTGGAAAGCTTATTCGATACTCTATGCAATAGTAGGTCATAATATAAGATATTTAGCATGAAAAATTTATAATTTATTCTAGAAGATAGAACCCAACATGTTTACGCACAAAATTTCAACAAAAATTTTTCAGGGTATTACAACAAGTCAGGCACTCAGATCCTAGTAGTGATGCCAATATGTGTAGAAAAGTAGTAGGAGATGATGATTCCCAACCCATTCTTATC
>NW_025844679.1:972-1099 GCF_002878395.1 Capsicum annuum | reverse complement strand
TGATTGTGTCATAAAGACCCTTATGTCCACGCCCCAATCGCCCCCCCGGAGGAATATGTGCATCAAAAAGATCTTTCATACTGTGCCCAATCCCGAAATTGGTTCTATACATATGACCAGCAACGAG
>NW_025844679.1:0-872 GCF_002878395.1 Capsicum annuum | reverse complement strand
CCCCCCCCCCCCCCCCGGAGGAATATGTGCATATAAAAAATCTTTCATACTATGCCCAATCCCGAAATTGGTTCTATACATATGAACAGCAACGAGAAAAATAAATGCAATAGCTAAATGGTGATGGGCAATATCAGTCAACCATAAACTTTGCGTTTGTGGATGGAATCCCCCGAGAAAAGTTAGACTGGCAGTTTCCTCCCCTTGGGCGGTACCAAATAAATGACTACTTGAATCGGGGTTTTGAGCATAAAGATTCCATTGACCTGTAAAATGTGTGCCTAACCCTTGGAGATGTGGTAATACATCTAAGAAATTATTCCACCGAACGTACTCCCCTCTAGATGCAGGATAGCAACATGGACTAAATGCCCTGTCCAAGCCAAGGAACTTACGCCAAAAAGTCCTGACAAATGATGATTCAGACGAGATTCAGCATTTTTGAACTAGGAAATGCTCGATTTCCATTTCGGTTGTAGGTGTAACCAACCTGCTATTAAGGATATGGCAGAAAGAAATAATAGAAAAAGAGCGTCAGTATAAAGATCTTGATTAGTGAGTAAACTGATTGTATACCACCACTGATAAACACCAGAATAAGCGATATTCACTGGGCCAAGAGCACCCCCTCGAGTAAAAGCTTCCACGGCCGGTTGACCAAAATGAGGATCCCAAATTGCATGAGCAATAGGTCTTACATGTAAAGGGTCTTGTACCCACGACTCAAAATTTCCTTGCCAATCTACATGAAACAGATTTTCGAAAGTCCACAGAAAAATTATTGCTAATTGACCAAAGTGAGAAGCAAAAATATTCTGATAAAGACGTTCCTCAGTAATATCATCATGACTCTCGAAGTCATGTGCGGTAGC
>NW_025844678.1:608-1070 GCF_002878395.1 Capsicum annuum | reverse complement strand
TAATAATAATAATAATAATAATAATAATAATAATAATAATAATAATAATAATAATAATAATAATAATAATAATAATAATAGGTTATTGAAGAGAATCTTATTATTATTATAATTTCTTAAAAAATATTTGAATGTGAAAAATAATAGGCTTTTAGATTTTAAAAATAACATATTTTCATTAGCTTAAAACTAGAAAATCATGTGTGGAAAGTAGTAAATACATAAGTTTATTCTTTTTAAATGCTAGAAAATATATTTAAATATTAAAGATAAAATAATAAATTTTAAAATTATTATTATTATCTCATTGATTTCAAATATTTATCTCAATTCAAATATATAGATAAGATAACTATGTATTACAATTCAAAAAAGGAAGGATAAAGAATACTAATAAACTAGATAATTACGATAGTATTTGAATTTGAATATAAATGAAAGTTAAATTGAAATGGGACTCTA
>NW_025844678.1:0-508 GCF_002878395.1 Capsicum annuum | reverse complement strand
TATATATATATATATATATATATATATATATATATATATAATTAACCTTATTCATGAATTCATTTACTACATTTTTTAATTCTTCATATTTTAAAAACTATTTTTGATTTAATATTTTTATTTTTTTTATATGTAGGAAGAATATGTTATTTTTTATCTTCATCTTCCTCCATTAATGGTTAATGTACACCACTTTAATCAATCTGTGTTTCCTTAAATTTGTAAAAGTCAACCTTTTGTTGTTTTTGAATAATATATATACATGCATTACATTTTTTATTGTGTATTAAACTGCTGTTTTTGAACAATATATATGCATGCATTAAATACTTTATTGTGTACTAAACTATCTGAAAATTATGATACATGGATATTCATGGTGCCATCACAAATAATATTTTGTATAATAATTGCATATCATACTTTTCATCTATTTTAACATTTTAGATTCATGAATCTTTATCATTTAAAGTTACAAAACAAACATGTTTGTAGTTTCACAAAATAG
>NW_025844677.1:0-5741 GCF_002878395.1 Capsicum annuum | reverse complement strand
ACAACAACAACAACAACACTCACAATCAAAAATGGATTCGGCATTCACAAAACCAGAACGTAAAATAGTCATACTTTCATCTGTAATACCCAAAACAACGGCAACAATGCCATAACTAGAATCAAAACTAAAGAACGACATATGTTTTAGGTCCCTAGTTTTATATATGCAGACACAATATCAAGTGTAGACGCAAATACTTGTTTACAGAAACAGGCATGACCATAACAACAAAATTTAATGACAAAAATGCATGTCCCAAAAAAAACAAGATGAAGAGAAGATAGAGCGAAAGGGGGAATTCATACCTTGTATTGCGCAGCAAATTGAGGCTCCGACGGCAAGGCTTCGGCAACAAACAAAACCCAAAACTCGGACTGACCCTTCTTTTTCTTTTACTTTTCTCTTCCTCTGAGATTCAAACTTTCTCAAACCTCTTTTGCCCCTCCAAAAAACCTCCCTTCTATCTAATTTCTCTTTTTTTCTTTTAAGATCAATTGCCTTTTCTCTCCGACTTTCTTCCTATTTTCCTCGATGCTAATTCTTTTTTCTCTAACACAAATTTTTCTTTTCTTCCCTAATCTCTCACTGCTATTCCTGAGAATGGAAATTTTTGGGCTATTTATAGCCAAAATTTGGACTCTAAAGTCTAGACTCAAAACACATTTTATGGAGATGAGATTTGAATTCACAAATTATGACGTCGATCTACAAATTTCAGCCTCTATCAAGCTTTAGTTGCGAATCCAAAGAAAGTTTCCATTGTTGCATGAATTAGGGACTGACTTTCTCTGATTTTTGGCGATTCACGGGCTTGGGGTTGATGAAAATGGAAGATTCGCATGGGTAGGTGGCAGGCGGTGGTGACGCAGCCTAAACTCTAGGTCTCCGATTTGAGGGGTGATGGCGGAGAGGGGTGAGGGAGAGAGGAGGGGAGGGGGGTCATCCATGGTTGCGTTTTGCAAAATAGATGGAGATTGGATGACGGGTTTTGTGGGAACGGTTATATCGTCTAATGTACTGGCGAGGAGCAATTAATACAATGCTCTTTTGAAATCTTGGCCAATTTAAATCCATTCGATCTTTGATCAGACCGTCCTAAAATATATATATGTAAGAATAAGAATATAATAAAATATAAAATATATATTTTGAATAACAAAAATATACATATATATGGTCACAATATTTCCTAAAAAATAAAATTAGAAAGAATGCGAATGCAATTACCAAAAAGATATTTTTTATGATTTTTGATGTTAAAATATTTAATTGTATTTAATTAAAATTTGTAGAAATAAATATAAAAATATGAATCTTATTTCTTATTTAATTTTTGAAAATTAGTTAGGGCCAACAACAATAACAACAACAAAAAAAAACTCAGTAAATTCCCACCAAGTGGGGTCTGGCGAGGGTAGAATGTACGAAGTCCATACCACTATATCTAAAGAAGTAGACAGGTTGTTTTCGATAAACCCCCGGCTCAAGACACAGGACAATATACAAAAACATTCAAAGTATGAAACATGATAAAACTAACATAGATATGGCATCCACAAAAATAATGTACATTACCAAACAAAAGAAACCAAAGCCCCCTAACTACTGACTACAATTAATCCATCCACCTTATCCCTCTATCCTAATGTTTTTCCTCCAAACCTTCCTATCTAGGGTCATGTCCTCAGTGAGCTGAAACAGCTCCATGTCATATCTAATCACTTTTCTCCAGTATTTCTTTGGTCTACCCCTATCCCACTTGAAATAATCTAACACCAGCCTCTCACACCTACGAAATAGGGTATCTATGCCCCTCCTCATCACATGACCAAACCATCTCAACCTCACTTTCTGCATTTTTTCCTCTACCCATACCACTCCTACCTTCTCTCGAATAATCTCATTCCTAACCTTGTCAGCCCTTGTAAGACCACACATCCAACACATTCCAATGTAAAATGCACTGAAAAATAATTAAAGGAGAAAGAACGAGCCAAAATTGGGTGTCAACAGTTGCCCTTGAGTGACCAAATATTTGTGTGAAAATCTTTGGGCAATCACGTTGACGTAATCAATTTTGTCTCGGGCAAAACAAAATATTTGAAAGATTATGGTCGGGCTTCAATTTTTAAGCTGCCTACATATCTCGAGTTTCACGAGAAATCAGGCCATTTATAGTTTGAATTGTAGCAAATTTGATAAATATTAAAATTTTCCCCAATTTAGAATTATGGTCTCACTGGGTTCCTTCGAGGATGATAATAAAGATTTCTACACGAATAGAAATATCTGAATTGGTTGTTTGATATAGTTGGGAATAAGAGATTGTTGGATAGCAATATCTACTGAGGATTTTGGAAGAAAGGAGAATTATGGATTTTTAAAATTTGCCCAGTGTCGGATTAAGATGGCATTGTGGGATGACACTAAAATTATGAAAGATGAAAACTTGAGTGGAGTTGAGTTGAGTCTCTTTACCGGAATCCTTGACGTATCTAGGGATGCTTGACATTCCGCTAGCTTGCTTCAGTTTGCTGCTAGAGGATAGTTCCACATTATACTGCATGTTCCTGCAAAATAGGTAAAAAGGGGTGAAAAATACCTGTTGTTCAAAAATTAAAAATTGAAATTATAATGTAAAGAGTAGAGTTAGATATTTAAACTAGTATTGTGATCTCCGTTTGGGAGGCCTCTCATTAGAGGGGCAATAACTAAAATTTAAAGAGTCTCCATCGGCTGAGCAGCTATTGTAAAATAAAAGTTATCTGACTGGTAAGCAGTTGAGCTATTCGACTGGCGAGCAACTGAAGAATAAGCCATCCAACTGGCACTGTTGTAAAATAAAAGCTATCTGACTGACAAGCAGTTGAGCTATCCGACTGGAGAGCAACAAAAAAATAAGCTATCCAACTGACGTGTAGTTTTTGAAAACTAAATGTCATCTGACTGGCAAGCAATTGGAGAATAAGCCATCCAACTGGCATGTAGCTGTTGAAAAAATAGACGTCATCCGACTAGCGGGCAGTTATTGAAAAGTAAACGCCATCCGACTGGCGGGTAGTTATTGAGAAGTAAACGTCATCTAATTGATGGGTAGTGTTTGAAAAGTAAGGCGTTCGACGGTGGAATATTTTCCTAAAAGTAACTGCTTTGTCCTGGCAAAGTGATTTTTGATTTGAACTGAATGATGGCATTATTGTTGGGATTTAATGCTATTACCAATTGGTTTCTTGCTTCTTGCTATACTTTGTGTTTTTGCTTGGTAGACTGAGCTCTGTTTGCTAAAATGGGATTCTCCGATATAGAAAAGCGTTGCTTTGCTTATGTACATCCTATGATTTGTAGCGGGGCGTCCCCCTTGCTGGTGCACAACTTTCGATATGGCGGAGAGTCGTATTGCTCATTTGCATTCTCCAATATGGAAGAGGGTCGCTTTGCTTGCTTATGTATAGTCTTTGTAATGTGGAACTTGATTTTGTTTGCTTATGTACAGTCCTCAAAATGTGGATTCTCGACTTTGTTTGCTTATATACAATCCTTGAAACGTGAAAGTTTGACTTTAAAGTGTCACACCCCTTTTTCCGCTCGAAGGTCGAGTCGAAGATTTTTTCTAATTAAAGTGATGGTTTTCAATAAGGATTATTTTATCTATAGAGTCGCCACTTAGAATTAAGTTATGGTGTTCCAAGTCACCTTTTTGAATCCTTAGTCAAAAGGAAATGACACTTTTATTTGGTCTGCAAAAATAGAAGACCAGGTAAGGAATTCTATTGATCGAAGGGAAGGTGTTAGGCACCCCTCGAGTCCCGTGGTTCTAACACAATCGCTTTTATTGACTTATCTCGAATTAAACTATTTTGATAAATTATGTTAAGGCCTAAAATCATTCATTTTTATTATATCAAAACTTGTCTATTATCTTATATTTAAATAAATCGATAAAAATTAATTTTAGAAAAATACTTTTTAAGGTGCATTATTGGATCCTTGAATTTTTAAATGTCTCAGAAAGATGCGTATACCGCATTCTTAATTGAGACGAACATTTTAAGCATGCCAAAAATTTGTTTAATGTTAAAACACTAATTTATCTTTTATAAACTCATAACAATTTATCTGTTTGAAATATTATTTAACTTAAACAATAAAATCGAGAAAAATTCATTTAAAAGAATAAACAATTTAATAAATAATTAATAAATTTTATTAATGAGAATAAATAATAATAATAAATAATAATAAAAAATAAAAAATAATAAAATAATAAAATAATAAAATAATAAAATAAATGCACAAATCTATTCATATTGTATTAAATATTATCTCCAAAGTTTAATCTTTTAAATTTATGCTAACTCAAATCATATTTTTATCTGACAAATTAAACACAAAAATCCTAGTAATCTAATTTTGAATACAAATTAAAGAAGCAAATAAACAATCCGAAATAAAAGATAAACAAATCTGAGGGAAATACAATTGTTTAAATTTAAATTAATAAGGATTCAAGCTAATGTTATATTTAATTAAAAGTTGGTAAGTGGCAGAAACATTGTCAGATTAAGGGATTAAAATAATTTTTAATGAAAGCAAAACAAAAATAAATTTCTTAAAGCTATCTAAAAGTAATATTTAAATTGTCAAGTTGTATAACATCATATGAAATTAATATTATTAAGGCCACTGTAAAGGAAAAACATATGTATATATTTAAGGAAAAATCTTTTTGGCCACAATTTTTTTGCCACAATTTGGCCATAATAGATAAACATTAGGTTCACACTATAAACTAGTTAATCTTTTGACATTTTTACCGTGTGTGAGAATTTATTTGAGAAAAGACTCACAAGGTTATATAAGTCTTTTCATAATTGTGGCCAAATTTGGCCCAAAAATTGTGGTCGTTTAGCACTTTCCTTTATTTAAATCTCTTCAATATTTTCTAAGAACAAAAGAAACAAGTAGCATCTTTTCCAATGGCAATGTTCGGTCATCGATGATGGCCAGACTCGATTGGACTTGAGCTGATTTTACGTGGCTGGTGGGTATATTTTGCTGGTTAGTAATTGTAATACCCCGGGAAATTTTTCGTTGAAATTTTGTGCGTAAACGTGTTGGGTTCTATCTTCTAGAATGAATTATAAATTTTTCATGTGGAATGTCTTAGATTATGACCCACCATTGAGTAGAGTATCGAATAAGCTTTCCAACGATATGTGGATCATCCAAAGCGGACACCCGAGCGACGAGTTATGAACATTCCGATCGAACTGTGAATAGTAGTGAACAGTAAAACGTGCAGGAAAAAGTACTAAAATCTGGCGTATTTTGGCTCCAACTTTAAATGATCATAACTCCTTGTACATAATGATCTGGGTAATCTACTATATATCAATGGAAAGCTCTGCGAGTCCTCTTTCCAATGAAATTAGTTTCATCCAATTTGTCTATCGGTGCAAAAGGTTATGATCAATCTACTTCAACCTATCAAAAGTGAATTTTTGGGTCATCTTTAAATGATCATAAATCCTTGTACACAATGATCTTGGTGAGATATTATATATCAACGGAAAGATATGAGAGTTCTCTTTCTAATAAAATTGGTTTCATCCAATTTGGATATTGGAGTAAAACGTTATGGTTGATCTACTTCAGACTATCAAAACAATCCACCAAAGGACAAATTCGAGAATTTTTTTTATTTTTAGGGGCATTTTGGTCATTCCCCCTCACCCAAA
>NW_025844676.1:0-1164 GCF_002878395.1 Capsicum annuum | reverse complement strand
AATAAAAGGGAGGTATGTTTGATTTACAAACAAATTGGTCATTTCTTGCTATATTACCAAACTAGAAGAAGGATGTAGATGGAGTTTATTTTAATTTAAGATCTACTTAATTATTTTTAAAAAAACTAATCATTTCCATAAATACAAACTCCAATTAGACTACAATTTAAAATTTACAATCAAATCTAGCTGGAGCAAAATAAAAGGGAGATAGATCTGATTTACAAGCCAATTGATCCTTTCTAACAATATTACCAAACTAGAAGAAGGATGTAGATGTGATTTATTTTGGTTTAAGAGCTACTTAATTATTTAAATAAAAACTAATCATTTCTATCTATAAATACAAATTCTTTTTTTTTTCAACTATAACTACAAAATCAAATGAGACAAAATTTCAGCATTCATTTTCTGATACGATTACGATTGTGATTGTGGATCAATACGTAAAGAACTTGTGCTCGGGTGACTGTCCAACTAATGGAACAAGCTTTGGAGTGTTGACTCATTAAGGGCATTTTAGTCATTATGTAATAAGTTGTAACCTAGGCTATAAATAGAACATATTAGGTCATTTTCTCATAACTTAGATGATATTTTGAGAGCTCTTTGAGAGTGTTCATACAAGTGTGGATATCACTTGTGACAAGTGTGGAATCACTTGTGTTGGTTGCTTATTTTAAAACGTTGGTTGCTTGGGAATTTCGTTCCCTTGAGGTCACCGTAAGAACTTGATGTTATTTGTATGAATTATTGGGTCTTAGTTTTCAATATACACTTTGGTTCACAGTGTTTGTGCATTGTGTGTCAAGTTATCTATCATTCTATCTTATTATTGTTGTTGTGTTCATTCTCGATTTTGGGTGTCCAAACCCGAGACCTTGTTGTGTCATTTTTGTTCTTGTTATTGTGTTGTAATCTTAGTTTGTGGATCTCTGATTATAGGTGTTGAATACCTTAGAATCTTGTTGTTATCGTGCTTGTATTGTTATTGTATAGTGAATCCGAGAGGGGTCACCAAAAGGGGTCCTTGGTTCTTCAAATCATGGACTATTTTGGTGTGTGTTAGTGTCTTCCTTGTCGATCTTGTATCATTTGGTATCAAAGCATGTCTTGATTTTTTTTCACAAGATCAATCTTGGGCTAGCTGGCTTAAAAATACAA
>NW_025844675.1:0-3080 GCF_002878395.1 Capsicum annuum | reverse complement strand
GTAATGGAAGTACTCGGTGGGTGAGTGTTGTTAAATTATGCCGTTGCTGAGTTGCAAGAAGAAGTTAAGCTAAGACGTAGAGAGCTGTGAACTAAGTTAAGTTGTGTATGAAGGATAGATAGTAGTGACGGGTGAAAGATGGATGTGTTAATGGATTGTGAATGAGATAAGCTATATGATTATCACCAATTATTATTGTTATGAAGTTTAAATGGGATAGAACTTGTTAAGGATTGTTTTATAGTTTCTAAGCGTAAATTTCGTGCAAAAAGTTTTAAGTTATATTGTGTGCTAAAAGTTAAGTTTGAATTATTGGTGATCGTGAAGGTGACTATGACGATTTCTTGATTAATGGTATTAGTTGTTAGGAAGTGATGTAGTAGGCTTTAATAATGGATATAAGAGCCTAAGTTTTGTTGATTCGTGATTAAGTTTGATGTTTTATTTGTGATGAGAAATTTCACCCAAGATATTACGAGACTGCTTTAATTTCGAGGATTAGTGTATGACTGTAAAGATTGAGCTTCTTAGATGTGATTTTGATTTTCTGGTTTAGAAATATAAGTTTACAAGTATGATTTTAATAAGCGATGATAGAGGTAGTGTGGTTCGTTAAGGCTGAGAAAAATTTGAGTTGAGCATGAGACTCTAAGATTGAAATTCTGAAGTTGAGCTGAAAGCGTTAAAGCTCTAGATGGTGTATACTCCAACTACGGGTTGTCTATATGGATTAGTGATTAGAAAGTGTGCAAGTGTTAGGTGTTGATTATTGGGGTTATAG
Organism: Capsicum annuum; assembly: GCF_002878395.1. NCBI lineage: Eukaryota > Viridiplantae > Streptophyta > Magnoliopsida > Solanales > Solanaceae > Capsicum > Capsicum annuum. Next base: position 2,299 of record NW_025844675.1, on the reverse strand, counting down.
AAGGATAAGTGGTAATTCAAGAAGTTGTGTGAGGATATGGTTATATGCTTTCTGAGGTAGTCAATTGGGTGAAGTTTTATGGTTTGTGTGTGTGTTATGTATCGGACTCTCGAGTGAAGTGACTTTAGTTTAGATTAAAGTGTATAGTGTATTACTGACCCAGTGCGATGGCTTATGTCTAAGGGGAAGATGATAGATCAAGTAACCGAGTTAAGTGTTCGGATTCCAATAGTGGTGAGAAAGGGGTTTTGCTTGACCCATTCCTATTTCAGTTCCTTCAGTTATTCCAGGGCCGACTCCTGCTTTACACTTCAGTTCCATGATCATAATTCGAGTCTGTGCATGTCATAAAGGACCATGTTCTCTCAGTTCCTAATACGTGGGGTTTAAGATTTTTTTTAGCGGTGGAATTAAATTCCATAAGTTATGAATTCAAAATCTTAAGTTATATGGCTAGTAATCGAGGTACTCTAGCCTTACCCTATGCTCTATTCGAGAAATAAAGCATTTCTATTAATGATCAATGAAAGTTTGGATTCATATCGTGCATATTCCCAAATCAAATTTCTTTGCCGAGTTGATGATGTTAAATCTTCTATTCCTTACGTCTTGGTGAACGTCAAGTTATTCAGCGTATCAAGTCATATTTTAGACCAGCATGTTCTAGCCCTTTGATAACTTCTTTCGTAGAGTGAGAGAGTGATGATGAATGGTTAGTTATATGAAAAAATACGTATTTGTTGTGGATAAGGGTGTTGTTGAATAGTTATCTTGATAGAAGAGAGAAAATGTTTCTTTATCTTGGTAAGAAAAGTGTATGCTTATTTTGAGCTAAGTGGTAATGTGAAGTAAGATTAAGATTAAGCTTTCATGTATATTGTGGTTAGTTGAAGTTTCAAGCGATTATCTTGAGGGATTGTGGTGTACATGTTTCAGATTCTGGAAGCTAGTTATGCTTTAATTCATAAACTTCTGCTAAACGATCTTTGTTTTCTAAGAATTCCAGCTCAGTCAATCAGAATCGTATAGTGTACCTTCTCATTTATCATTTCATCATGTTATCCAAGGATCTTAGGAATAAAATCATTTCCATATGGAGCATCTCAATAGTTACGAGTATACCTCTGTTCGTGCGTCATGCATATGAGCTAATTCATAGGTGCCCTGTGCACAGTGTTAGTGACCCTGTGAAATAAGTGTTGTAGAGGAACATAGAGTCGCAAGGGGGAGATAACCCATGACTTCTTAAAGCTTCCGTATTTTAAACACATCTTGTTCATGCTTAAGTTCACATTACGAGCCTTGAATTTACTATTGTTGCATACACATTCATACATTCCAGAGTCAGTTCAGCTAGATATCTATGCGTCAGATATGCATGTTCAATATGAGGACTAGGAAACTGTAATTCCAATCGTGCCGATATGTCTCAGATGTTCGCATCCCTTAAGAAGGTCAGTTGATCAGTGCTTTTATCCAATCAAGCAACATTCGAGGACGAATGTTTCCAAGGGGGGAGATAATGTAATACCCCGAAAAATTTTCTTCGTAAAGATTTCATGAGAAACGTATTGAGTTCTATGCTTTAGAGAGATCCATAAATTTTTTGTACAGTTTTTCCAAGATGTTGACCTACTATTGCGTAGAGTATCAAATAAGCTTTCCAATGATATATATATCATCTAAAACGAATACTCGAGCGATGAGTTACAACCATTTCGATCGAACTGTGAACAGTAAAATGTGCAGGAAAAAGTACTGAGGCCTGACATATTTTTTCTCTAAATTTAAACGATCATAACTCGTTGTACATAATGATCTGGGTAATCTACTATATATCAATGGAAATATCTGCGAGTCCTCTTTCCAATGAAATTGGTTTCATCCAATTTGTCTATCGGAGCAAAAATTTATGGTCGATCTACTTCAGCCTATCAAAAGTGAATTTTTGGGTCAACTTCAAACAATCATAACTCCTTGTACACAATGATCTGGGTGAGATAATATATATCAATAGAAAGATATGAGAGTCCTCTTTCTAATGAAATTGGTTTCATCCAATTTGGATATCAGAGTAAAACGTTATGGTTGATCTACTTTAGACTATCAAAACAGTCCACCAAAGGACATATTCGAGAATTATTTGATTTTTAAGGGCGTTTTGATCCTTATGCCTTCACTTCATGGATGAAAATTGTCCATTTATACCTATATTGAGCCATAAAATTCATGCTCTTCCATAAAAAACATTGAGAGAACTAAAGCCTAGGTCCATTTTGAGCTCTAAATATCTTCCAAT
>NW_025844674.1:526-1856 GCF_002878395.1 Capsicum annuum | reverse complement strand
AAGAGATTTGGGGAGAAAGGAAAACTAAGTCCCCATTACATTGGTCCATATAAAATTGTGGATTGCATTAGGAAGGTACCGTATAAGGTTGAATTGCCCGCGAAGTTATCTAACGTCCATTTGATTTTCCATGTTTCTATGCTTAAGAAGTCTATTGGTGATTCTGTTGTGATTAATCCTTCCAAACGCTCGGATATTCAAGATTGTCTTTCATATAAAGAGATTCCGATTGAGATTTTTGACTTTCAAGTTCGTAGGGTAAGAAACAAGGAAGTTCCTTTGGTTAAAGTGCTTTGGCGAAATCAATCCATGGAGAGTGCTACTTGGGAAGCCGAAGTGGATATGTGCGCCAAATATCCCCTCCTCTTTCCTACGAATCCTGAGTATGTCAAAGGTATCATTCTCTTTTGATTTAATCCTTATTGCTATGTTTATCTTGGCTTGTGTATTTTCTACGATATCCAAAAAAACTAAAATGAAGTATATGCTTGGGCAAGATGATTTTTCTCTACCTACTCATTTTCATAGTATTCTTGACCTACCTATCAACATTCGAGGATGAATATTTCCAAGGGGGAGATGATGTGATGCCCCAGAAAAATTTTCCGTTAAGATCTCGGATGAAAATATGTTGAATTCTATTCTTTATCGTGATTAATAATTTTTTTGTATGGAATTTCTGGATAGCATCGAATAATCTTTCCAAAGATATATGGATCATCCAAAATGGACACTCGAGCGATGAGTTTGATCATTCCGATCTAACCGTGAATAGTGGTGAACAGTAAATGTGCAGGAAAAAAATTCTGAGCCTAGGTGAATTTTAGGGTCAAAGTCAAACGATCATAACTCCTTGTACATAATGATCTGGGTGAGCTACTATATATCAAAAGAAAACTATGAAATTCCCATTTCCAATGAAATTGGTTTCATCTAATTTGGCCAATGAAGCAAAAAGTTATGGTCGATCTACTTCAGCCTATCAAAATAGTCCACCAAAGGGCAGATTTGACATTATTTGATTTTTAGGGTATTTTGGTCATTCCCACTTCAATCCATCTGGTTAAACCATGGATTTAAGTCCATTAAGATCATGCAGTCGCTCAGTTTTCTCCAAAATTTCCTAAGGCTCAAACCCCAACCCTACTACTCCAAATTTCATCCTTCTATGTCTCTTGATTGAACCATAGAAATTTCAAATTGATTTGAGATTCGATTTGATCATGTTCAAGGTTTCGAGAAGCACCTTTTATTTTTGTGAATAAAGTTCCAGAGTCGGAAGTTCATATTCATCTTTCATTTTTAGGTATGTGGGGCTTTGAACAAGATT
>NW_025844674.1:0-426 GCF_002878395.1 Capsicum annuum | reverse complement strand
ATTTTTCTCCAAAATTTGCTAAGGCTCAAACCCCAACCCTACTACTCCAAATTTCATCCTTCTATGTCTCTTGATTGAACCATAGAAATTTCAAATTGATTTGAGATTCGATTTGATCATGTTCAAGGTTTCGAGAAGCACCTTTTATTTTTGTGAATAAAGTTCCAGAGTCGGAAGTTCATATTCATCTTTCATTTTTAGGTATGTGGGGCTTTGAACAAGATTATCCTTTCGATCTTGTGCCAAGTATTTTTGTTGAATTACATTGACATGAGATTTTACATGTTTTACCATGAATTGAAAATATGATTTGATATCTTATATTATTGTCTATGACCTATGGGATTATGTCATCCAATATGTGTATGATGTTGAGATTGAATTATGTCCAAAAAATATTTGATTATGAGAGTATAATGATTTAAT
>NW_025844673.1:0-2097 GCF_002878395.1 Capsicum annuum | reverse complement strand
AGAGGAAATATATGAATCAAGGATCTCTCCATTGAATTCCGAGCTAGCTAATCTGCTTGTGGAGATTGCACCTGTTGCACTTGAGGTTATGCACATATGTTCTACAAAATTGATTGCTTCAAAGTCGGCAGAAGTTGGATGCTTCATTAAGAAGCTCCAAGAAGTCTCTCCAGATATTCTTAGAGGATATCTGTTTCTTCTACAGGAGTACATGATTAATGCTATTACTCCTAGCACCTCTACTCGAAATATTCATGTCATGATAGAGTTTCTATTAATTATTCTTACTGATGTGCCCAAGGATGTTATTCGTCATGACAAATTGTTTGTTCTATTGGCACGTGTTGGAGCACTTATCAGGGAGGTAGCCACTCTCGTTCGCAACTTAGAAGAGAACTCAATGGATGAAGAGAATATGAACGAAATAACCTGTGCAAGTCAAGATTTACTGAAAAATATTGAACTTCTGAAGGAAGATCTCAAACATGTCTTCTTGAAAGCCCCTGCAAAGTCATCTCAACTTTTCTTCCCCATGAGTGATGGACCGCTCTTCATGACTCTTCTGCTCAGAAACTTAAATGACTTGCTCGATTCCAATGCTTATTCAGTTGCTTTGATAAAAGAAGAAATCAGTTGGGTGAAAGAAGACCTAAAACTTATAAGATCGCTCTTTGGGAAAGTTGAGCAGGAATTGAATAGAGATCTCTGGGCTCGTGTTCTAGACGTGGCATATGAGGCGGAACATGCCATAAACTCAATTCTTGACAGAGATCATGGTCTGTTACAGTTTATCTTCCTACTTCCTGATACCGTAGAAAAGATCAAGATTGTCAAAAAAGAGGTACAAGAGAAGATCTCCAAGAAAACAAGTATCATTTTTACAAACTCTCCCAACAAGCCAGTTGAAAACAAGTCATCAATAGCTGGTAAAATAATTGTTGGATTTGAGGAGGAGACTGAGTGGATAATCAGGAAGCTCACCAGCGGACCATCTGAGGTAGATGTCATTTCCATAATCGGCATGCCAGGGCTTGGGAAAACTACTTTGGCGTACAGAGTATATAATGAAAAGTCTGTTGTTGGTCATTTCGACATTCGTGCTTGGTGCACAGTAGACCAGGAGCGTAATGAGAAAAAGTTGTTGCAGAAAATTTTCAATGAAGTTATTGGTTTGAAAGAAAGAGTCAGTGAGGATGACATAGACGATGACGTTGCTGACAAGCTACGGAGACAACTGTTTGGAAAGAGGTACCTTATTGTCTTGGATGACTTGTGGGATACTGCAACATGGGATGAGCTAACAAGGCCATTATATGCCATTCCAACTGAATTTCAGAAAGGAAGCAGAGTTATTTTAACAAGTCGAAAAAAGGAAGTGGCTTTGCATGGAAAATGCCACAGTGATCCTCTTGATCTTCGATTGCTAAGACCAGAAGAAAGTTGGGAGTTGTTCGAGAAAAGGATATTCGGAGAAGAACGTTGCCCTATTGAACTAAAGGATGTTGGAGAAAAAATAACCCAAAAGTGTGATGGGCTTCCTTTGGTACTTGATTTGACCGGCGGAGTCATTTCAAGGATGGAAAAGAAAGAGGCTTTGTGGCTTGAAGTTCTCAATAATTTGAGTTCCTTCATTTTTAAGGATGAAGAGGAAGTGATGAAGGTCATACAATTAAGTTATGACCATTTATCGGATCACCTAAAGCCATGCTTTTTGTACCTTGCACGGTATCCAAAGGACACAGATATTATGATCTGTCAGTTGCAAGGTTTTTGGAGTGCTGAAACACTTGTGGAACCAAGTTATTTGAAGAGTGTGGAAGAAGTAACGAAGGTTTATGTGGATGAGTTAATTTCTAGTAGCTTGGTAACAGTGAAGAAGGACTTGTGGGACGAACCGATTTGCCAAATTCATGATCTTGTGCATGATTTTTGTTCGATGAAAGCTAGAAAGGAAAAATTGTTTGATATGACGAACCCAATTGTTCAGTCTTTATCCTCTTCTTCAGATCTGATGCTGCGTCGACGGACCATTATTTATAATGAGGAAATTGATTCAGATGATTTTTTCTTTTTCAGCACAGAAAAGAGAAATCCTTG
>NW_025844672.1:0-1388 GCF_002878395.1 Capsicum annuum | reverse complement strand
GGCTAAAAGCTAAGCTAGTCATAAAGGAGGACATCTAAAAGGAAGGGGTATATTTCAATGAATCCTTTTCCCCCATAGTCAAAATGACTACAATCCGATGCATTTTGTCTGTGGATGCTAAAAGGCATTGGGATATTTCTCAATTTGATGTTAAAAATGCTTTCTTGCAAGGAGATTTGCAAGAAGAAGTGTATATGAAGTTTCCACCTGGTTTGTCTTCTACTGATCCTAAATTGGTGTGGAAACTCAACAAGTTGCTTTATGGTTTGAGACAAGCCTCTAGGCAATGGTATGCCAAACTTACATGTGCTCTTAATCTCAAAGGTTACAGTGCTTCTTCAAAGACTATTCCCTATTTTTCAAAAAGACTGGTTCTTTGATATCTATTATGGATGTATACGTTGATGATATCCTCATTACAGGTGGTGACACCAAAGAGATCAAGTGTGTAAAACAATTTCTTCATTCTGAATTCAAAATCAAAGACCTAGGACTTCTACATTACTTTCTGAGAATGGAAATTTTAAGGGAAGATCATGGAATTATCATCAGTCAAAGGAAATATACCTTTGATTTGCTTCAAGAGTTTGACATTTCTCATTTGCATCCTGTATCATCTCCGATGGATCCTTCTTGTAAACTTTTTGAATCATCAGGAACACCCATGTTAGATCCTTCTGTTTATAGGAATTTGATTGGCAAGCTAAGTTATTTAACTTATACCAGGCCAGATATATGCTATGCAGTATTAACATTAAGTCAATATATGAAAACTCCCTGCGATATACATTTCACAGCAGCTTTAAGCGTTCTGCGTTACCTGAAAGGACATTTTTGTCGAGGGATCTTCTTATCTGCCTCTCCATCTTTCTCCCTCAATGCATTTTGCAATGCGGATTGGGCGTCTTTCCCAGATTCTCGTCGATCGATCAGTGGATTTTTCATCTCCATGGGAGGTTGATATGAGACCAAGTTCACAACACAAGAAACAAACAACAACAAGAACAACAAGATGAACAACAAATGCTAGTGAATCAAAATAGGCCACACACGGCTTCACTAGTCTTCAAGAGTCACGTTTTTAGAATAAGAAGATCATATTAACAACAAGAACAAGCAAGTCAATAATAATGCTAGTGAATCGAAAGAGCCTCACATGGCTTCACTAGACTTTAAGATTCCAACAACACAAGATTAACAAGATTACAAGAGGGATAGTAACTTGAGACACAATATTCAATGATCTAAGAACTCTAACAAGAGAAAGGACCCTAAAATTAATGAATATTAATACCAAGCTATTACTTGGACCAAAAGGACCTCAAAGAACCCAAGACCCTAGTTTCTAGCCAAGAGACAACACTAGTATCACTTCTCCAATGGAAGAG
>NW_025844671.1:744-1775 GCF_002878395.1 Capsicum annuum | reverse complement strand
CCTCAAGCTAACCCTTTAAGTCAAAACACTACCCTTGGGTTCCAACACAACAACATACACGCTACGCTAAGGATATATATATAAGTACATATCATATCACATCGCACATGGCACGAAATATCGTTAGACTGTACATATATGGAATATCTATACACAAACCAACCCAACAATACACTAGTCTGACATAGCCTCTATACAGAAAAATCAATGAGCCATTGGGACAAACCCCCAACTGACTCACCAAACCAAAGGGATCACAAAACAACAGCACCAAAACTAGCAACTTAGTCCTCGAACCATGAGGACTCACCATTGAAGGAATGTAGATGCGGCACTCGGATATCACTATCGCGGCTGCGGCTGAGTATCTGAACCTACATCATGGTAAAAATGTAGCCCATAGAGAAATATGTGGGTCAGCACAAGATACGTACTGAGTATGTGGGGGCGCATGCAAAATATAAATAATATCATAAATTTCGTAAAAACATACATACGGACCATAATGACACACCTGGCTTAAGTGGCATTGAATCATGCAACTCATAACATCTTAGATAGGAAATGTAGGAGAAAAACCTCGTAAATCATTATAGATCATCGTAGGCAACTTGACTTACCACATCAAAACTTGGAGTGACTCAGTATTTCAATAAACATGACTCTTATAGACAGGGGAGTTTCCTATAACCGATAATCCCACGTGAGCTACGTGGAATACCAACGTTTGAAATCCCTGTTGGCAGGAGCGTCATACTCTTTGCTAGGGAGTACGACCTTAAAACTACAATAATCACAATCGGGCTCTCTGGCCAATAATATCATCATCAAACAACCCTGCAGTGGCACATAGGTTTGGGGAAATACCAAATTTCCCTCTCGGTGCTAAGTAATACTCCCCGACAAGCTCAGAACGCATTAGGAAATCCATCATAACATCACAAGGGTCTATCATAAAGACCAAATCAAATCTCTTTCTCATTTATCAAATCATATCAATTTGTGAATTCCTAACTCAACACATTTTAGCT
>NW_025844671.1:0-644 GCF_002878395.1 Capsicum annuum | reverse complement strand
TGTGGACTCCTAACTCAACACATTTTAGCTCAAAATATTTTAATCTTTCTCAGCATCAACAAGGTATCAATGCATTGAACCATAACCGACTCGATATTTGGACAAAGATATGAAGACTCAATACATAATATTTTCAAAAATTTAACTCATCAAAACCATCCAAAAAATACCAAGACTCATTGCAACTTCAATATCAACATTTCTCAATTTTTCATCCAACTCTCATTTAAAGGTACTTGAGACATCAACCCATAGTAGGGATATATAATTTCCAATATCAATCATAAATTCATAATAAGGAAATAGTGGAATGATAGTATAAATCAAGGCTTACAAATTAAATCATCATACTCTCATAATCAAATACTTTTTGGATATAATTCCATCTCAATATCATACACATATCGGATGACATGATCCCATAGCTCATGGAAAATAATATAAGATATAAAACTATATTTCCAATTCATGGTAAAACATGTAAAATCTCATGTCAATGTAATTCAACAAAAATACCGGGCACAAGATCGAAAGGATAATCTTGTTCAAAGCCCCACATACCTAAAAATAAAAGATGAATATGAACTTCCGACTCTAAAAACTTTATTCACGAAAATAAAGGGTGCTTCTTGAAGCCCTTAACA
>NW_025844670.1:703-1160 GCF_002878395.1 Capsicum annuum | reverse complement strand
TATGTACCACAATTGCGTAGAGTATCAAATAATATTTTCAACGATATATGGATCATCCAAAACGGAAACCCGAGCGATGAGTTATGAACATTCCGATCGAATCGAGAATAGTAGTGAACAGTAAAACGTGCAGGAAAAAGTACTGAGGCTTGGCTATTTTTGCTCCAACTTTAAATGATCATAACTCCTTGTACATAAAGATCTGGGTGATTTACTACATATCAATGGAAAGCTCTGCGAGTCGTCTTTCCAATGAAATTAGTTTCATCTAATTTGTCTTTCGGAGCAAAAAGTTATGGTCGATCTACTTCAGCCTACCAAAAGTGAATTTTTGGGTCAAATTCAAATGATTATAACTCCTCGTACACAATGATCTGGGTGATATACTACATATCAACGGAAAGATATGAGAGTCCTCTTTCTAATGAAATTGGTTTCATCCAAATTGGATGAAACC
>NW_025844670.1:0-603 GCF_002878395.1 Capsicum annuum | reverse complement strand
TCAAATGATTATAACTCCTCGTACACAATGATCTGGGTGATATACTACATATCAACGGAAAGATATGAGAGTCCTCTTTCTAATGAAATTGGTTTCATCCAATTTGGATATCGGAGAAAAACCTTATGGTTGATCTACTTTAGACTATCAAAATAGTCCATCAAAGGACAGATTCGAGAATTATTTGATTTTTAGGGTCATTTTGGTCATTCCTTGTCACCCAAAATCCATCCAAACCCTATATTAAAGCCTATTAGAAGCATTATATGTTATATTTCATCAAATTCCCTCAGAAAGAAAATCCTAAGCTCCTACATCCAACTTCAAGAACCTCTAAAGTTCACCATTAATTCTTCAAATTTATTCAAGATTCCAAGTTCCTAGTTCAAGAACTCCAAGAACCATCATTCAAAGGCACGATTGATGATAGGCGAAATTACGCGCCTATATCAATATATTTTGCCCATATTTTAGCCTAGTTTCGAGAACTAATTATCTATTTCGTACACTTTTAGTCCTTTTTCCTGTAAATGAGCTAACAAATGTGATTAGGAAAGTTTCAGGTATAAATGATGCAAAATACAGCAATTTATGGCTTACTTG
>NW_025844669.1:0-1275 GCF_002878395.1 Capsicum annuum | reverse complement strand
TTTGATAAGATTCCTGTTGAGATTCTTGATTTCAGTGTCCGAAGACTAAGGAACAAAGAAGTTCCCTTGGTCAAGGTTGTGGCGAAACCAATCTGTTGAGGGTGCAACTTGGGAAGCTGAGGCGGATATGCGATCAAGTACCCACACCTATTTTTTGCGAACTTTGATCAAGCTGAAGGTACCGTTCTTTCCTAAATCATGAACTTTTGATAAAAGTTGCAGCAGTTCAGCTGTCATTTATTATGTGTTCAGCAGTAGTTTCTTGAATCTATGCATTCTATGTTGCATTCGGAGTGAGAAACGATGTGGTCATGAGTCTAACGAATGGTTTCAGCTATATACTCTATTCCCTATCTAATCTTGGGATGTATAGCGTCATTCGAGGATGAATGTTTTCAAGAGAGGGATGATGTAATACCCCAGGAAATTTTTTGTTGAAATTTTGTGCGTAAACATGTTGGGTTCAATCTTCTAGAATGAATTATAAATTTTTCGTATGGAATGTCTTAGATTATGACCCAGTATTGCTTAGAGTATCGAATAAGCTTTCCAACTATATGTGGATCATCCAAAACGGACACCCGAGCGACAAGTTATGAACATTCCGATCGAACCGTGAATAGTAGTGAACAGTAAAACATGCAGGAAAAAGTACTGAGGCCTGGCATATTTTTGCTCCAACTTTAAACGATTATAACTCCTTGTACATAATGATCTGGGTGATCTACTATATATCAACGGAAAACTATGTGATTCCTCTTTCCAATGAAATTTGTTTCATCCAATTTCTCTATCGGAGCAAAAACTTTTCGTCGATCTACTACAGCCTATCAATAGCGAATTTTTGGGTCAACTTCAAACAATCATAACTCCTCGTACACAATGATCTGGGTGATATACTATATATCAAGAGAAATATATGAGAGTCCTCTTTCTAATGAAATTGGTTTCATCCAATTTAGATATCGGAGCAAAACGTTATGGTTGATCTACTTCAGACTATTAAAACAGTCCACCAAAGGACAGATTCAAGAATTATTTGATTTTTAGGGCCGTTTTGGTCGTTCCCCCTCACCCAAAATCCTTCCAAACCCTATATTAAAGCCTATTAGAAGCATTACATGTTATATTTCATCAAATTCCCTCAAAAAGAAAACATTAAGCTCCTACATCCAACTTCAAGAACCTCAAAAGTTCACCATTAATTCTGCAAATTCATTCAAGATTCCAAGTTCCTAGTTCAAGAACTCCAAGAACCATCATTCAAAGGCACGA
>NW_025844668.1:0-3185 GCF_002878395.1 Capsicum annuum | reverse complement strand
TGGTTTGTTTGATTGATTTTTTTATGTGTTTTGTATGGTTTATACATCCGTAATGCCAAAATTAGCTGATACGCTTCATCAAGCGACCGTGTTCGAACCACGAGACCGATGGGTGCCTAACACCTTCCCCTCGGTCAACAGAATTCCTTAGTCGGTATCTCTGTTCGCAGATCAATTTTACAGAGTCAAAATCGTTTTGAAAAGGGTTTTTCAAAGGTGACTTGGCACACTAGATTATGCCAAGTGGCGACTCTGAGTTTTTAATAAAATGAATCCTTTTCAAAATAAATTTTCATCTTTTTATCACTTAAGAATAAAAACCCTTTCAAACTTAAAATCAATAATATTTTGGAGTGAAAAAGGGGTGTGACAGCTCTGTCGACTCTGCTGGGGAACTTGTTTGGAGTGAAAAAGGCGGCGCCTAACCAATCGCCTATGCTTACTGTCTCTCACGAAAATGGGCATAACTTTTCGCTCGGGTATTGGATTAAGGTGAAATTGGTATCATTGGAAAGCTAATTTGATTCTCTACAATTTGGTGGGTCTGAATCAGCCAAAATACCACATTAATATCAAGTTATACTTGTTCAAAGATGAACCTTGCAAAATCGAACACTAAAACTTGATGGATTCAACAACTCTTAGCTTGTATTACCCTGAGTGACTCATATGAACATGCTTAATGCATCATAAGCTATCCCATCACTAGGATATTCATTGTAAGTCATGTACTCAAGTATGAATCATAGGATTAGAAACATGCAGGGTATTACAACGTGATATTCTATTCATCCTGGTGCCACCAAGATGTACCGAGACTTATGGGAAATCTATTGGTGGAGTGACATGAATAAAGATATAGCAGTGTTTGTAGCTAAGTGTGCAATATGCCAACAGGTTAAGGTTGAACACCAAAGACCTGGTGGTATGATGCAAGAGTTTAGTATCCCCACCTGGAAGTGGGAAGAGATAAATATGGACTTCGTGATTGGTTTACCTCCTTCCCGACGCTATCATGATTCCATTTGGGTTGTGGTTGATAGGTTGACTAAGTCTGCTTATTTCTTGCCTGTTCATACTGGATATACTACTGAGGATTACGCTAGATTGTATATCCGAGAGCTAGTCAAACTACATGGAGTTCCCTTGTCTATCATTTCGGATAGGGGTACTCAGTTTACTTAGCAATTTTGGAAAGCTTTTCAGAAGGTTCTTGGTACCCAAGTACTTTTGAGTTTGGCTTTTCATCCACAGACCGATGGTTAGGCTGAGTAGACCATCCAGACCTTAGAGGATATGTTGAGAGCTTGTGCACTTGACTTTAAGGGAAGTTGGGATGATCACTTACCGTTGATAGAATTTGCTTATAATAATAGCTTTCACTCTAGTATTGGCATGGCTTCGTTTGAAGCCTTGTATGAGAGGAAGTGTAGATCACCCATAGGTTGGTTCGAGGTGGGTGGAGTGGCTGTGAGTGGTTCTGATTCGGTATTCGAGGCTATGGAAAAAGTTAAGTTGATTAGGGAAAGGTTGAAAACTGTGCAGAGTCGTCAGAAGTCATATGCAAATGTTAGAAGGAGAGACCTTGAGTTTGAAGTTGGTGACCTAGTGTATCTAAAAATTTCACCCATGAAGGGGGTGGAGATTCAGAAAGAAGGGGAAGCTTAGTCCCCATTATGTTGGTCCTTACAAAATTCTTAGCCGTGTTGGTAAGGTAGCTTATGAGGTCGAGTTGCCTTCTGAGTTGTCCTCTGTTCATCCAATATTCCATGTCTCCATGCTTAGAAAGCATATTAGCGATGCTGTGGTAGTGGATTCCTCTGTGAGTGCTGACATTCAAGAAAATCTTTCTATTGACGAGAATCCTATTGAGATTCTTGATTTCAGTGTCCGAAGACTAAGGAACAAAGAAGTTCCCTTGGTCAAGGTGTTGTGGCAAAACCAATCTGTTGAGGGTACAACTTGGGAAGCTGAGGCGGATATGCGATCCAAGTACCCGCACCTATTATCCGCGAACTCCGATCAAGCTGAAGGTACCGTTCTTTCCTAAATCATGCACTTTTGATAAAAGTTGTAGCAGTTCAGCTGTCATTTATTATGTGTTCAGCTGTAGTTTCTTGAATTTATGCATTCTATATTGCATTCGAAGTGAGAAATGATGTGGTGATGAGTCTAATGAATGGTTTCAACTATATGCTCTATTTCCTATCTAATCTTGGCATGTCTAGCGCCATTCAAGGATGAATTTTTCAAAGGGGAGGATGATGTAATACCCCGAGAAATATTTTGTTGAAAATTTATGCATAAACGTGTTGGGTTCTATCTTCTAGAATGAGTTATAAATTTTTCATGTGGAATGTCTTAGATTATGACCCATCATTACTTATATTATTGAATAAGCTTTCCAACTATATGTAGATCATCCAAAACGGACACCCGAGCGATGAGTTATGAACATTCCGATCGAACTGTGAATAATAGTGAACAGTAAAGCGTGCAGGAAAAAGTACTGAGGCCTGGCGTATTTTTGCTCCAACTTTAAATGATCATAACTCCTTTTACATAATGGTCTGGGTGATCTACTATATATCAACAAAAAGCTCTGTGAGTCCTCTTTCCAATGAAATTGATTTCATCCAATTTGTCTATCGAAGCAAAAAGTTATGGTCGATCTACTTCAGCCTATCAAAAGAAAATTTTTGGGTCAACTTCAAATGATCATAACTCCTCGTACACAATAATCTAGGTGAGATACTATATATCAATGGAGAGATATGAGAGTCCTCTTTCTAATGAAATTGGTTTCATGCAATTTGGATCTCAGAGTAAAATGTTATGGTTGATCTACTTCAGACTATCAAAATAGTCCACCAAAGGACAGATTCTAAAATTATTTGATTTTTAGGGGCGTTTTGGTCATTCCTCCTCATCCGAAATCCGTAAAAACGCTATATTAAAGCCTATTAGAAGCATTATATATTATATTTCATCAAATTCTCTCAAAAAGAAAACCCTAAGCTCCTACATCCAACTTCAAGAACCTCCAAAGTTCACCATTAATTCTGCAAATTTATTCAAGATTCCAAATTCCTAGTTCAAGAACCTCCAAAGTTCACTATTAATTCTGCAAATTTATTCAAGATTCCAAGTTCCTAGTTCAATAACTCCAAGAAACATCATTCAAA
>NW_025844667.1:0-1347 GCF_002878395.1 Capsicum annuum | reverse complement strand
GAGATAGCATCTGTGAAAGTACGTTGGAGAAATCATCAAAGGGAAGAAATTACATGGGAAGCTGAGGAAGCAATGAAATCTAAGTACCCTCATTTGTTCAAAGATGAAGAGGAAGTTCAAGAAACGGAGTTAGAATATTAACAAGTAAGTTTTTTTTTATATATGCATAGTATTTATATGATGATGTGAATATTATGATGGACTTGAACTTGTTTCGGTTAAATAACTATGCTAACATTCGAGGACGAATGTCCTAAAGGGGGGAAGGATGAAAAACCCCGTATTCAAGTACGTGTATTGGCGTATTCAAGTACGTGTATTGGTCTTATTTATATGGAATTAATTTTTTTATTTTATTTACACCGGAATTTGCCCGTCG
Organism: Capsicum annuum; assembly: GCF_002878395.1. Classification (NCBI taxonomy): domain Eukaryota; kingdom Viridiplantae; phylum Streptophyta; class Magnoliopsida; order Solanales; family Solanaceae; genus Capsicum; species Capsicum annuum. Next base: position 968 of record NW_025844667.1, on the reverse strand, counting down.
ATGGTTCCATGAAAAGGTTATTGAATAAGCTTTCCAACTATATAAAGATTTTCAAAAACGGATAGGTTTCGGATATAATCGAGCACGTTCGAAACTATAAAACGGTGGCCGGGATATTTCGGAATAGTGAATGTGCAGGAAAATTTCCTACACACAAACTACTGAGGCCAGCTGAATTTTTGGGTCAACTTCAAACGATCATAACTCCCTTAATATAATGAACTGGGAGAGCTGCGACCTATGAAAAGAAATATCTTTGAGTATTCTTTCCAATGCAATTGGTTTCATCCAAATCCAACATCTGGGTAAGGAGTTATACTCGTTTTACTTCAGCTTATCAAAACAGATTTTTAGGGTCAACTTCAAACGACCATAACTCCTTGTACAGGACGAACTGGGTGGCCTACTTTATATGAAATGAAATCCCTTTGAATTATCCTTCCAAAGATACCAATTTCACCCAAATCCGATATCGAAGCAAATATTTATGGTCGATCTACTTTAGCTTATCAAAACAGTCCACCAAAGGACAGATTTGACATTATTTAAATTTTAAAGACATTTTGGTCATTTCCTATTATATTATGGATTGGAATATGTGTATATATACATTTATATGAGTTCAAAAACTCATTTTCATCATCAATCATTGAGAAAGAACAAACCCTAGCTAAATTTGACTTTTAAATTACTTTTGATTCAATCGTAGAAATTCCAAAGTAATCCGATAACTGCGTTTGCAATCTCGAGAGCTTTTAACGGCACCTATTATTTGTGCAAACAGGATTTCATAATCAAGAGGTGAATTCTAAGGTATGAATATTGTTTGCCTTTGTTCTTTTCCACATGCATATGTGTGATAGAGGATTATATGTATTGGTTGTTATTGAAAGGTAATGAAAATAAGGTTATGGACTATTTTGCATGGTTTGGTTGTATTGGATTGTGGAAGGTGGATATGGTAATTG
>NW_025844666.1:0-1383 GCF_002878395.1 Capsicum annuum | reverse complement strand
GTACTGACCCACATCTTTGGATGTGGGTCAGTACCATGGAAAGAAACTGAGTATATGGGGGGTTTATGCAGTTGTATAAACATCATCATCATAAATATTTATAAGAAATATGCAGGATGTATGAAAAACTCACATAGCCCTAAGAAAATCATCATAATCATGAGAGGATGAAATAAGTACAATAACACATGTGAATCATCATATAATTTGTCAATCGCTTTCAATTCATCAAGAATATAAATTCTCAAATGTAAATATCATTTAAATCTTTCAAAAGAATAAGTTTCACAATTCCACTTTCAAATCACTTCACCATTCACCATAGACACAAGGAAACACACACACACTGGGAGATCCTATAACCGACATAAACCATGTGAGCTACATGGAGTCCAACGTACAACCCACATTGGGGAGAGCTGTCCTATCCTTTTCATCGGAGTAGGACTATCAATATCAAATCCACACAAACTAGTGATCACTATATAAATCAGCCTCAGGCTCAGTCCTACGTGGGCACGTAGTTCTAGGGAAGTAAGGTCGCTTTATACCTCCCACTCGGTGCTAAAGATTTCTCCTGCACTTAGCTCAGAACATTTCAAAGACAATCCACAACAAAATAATTTCAGTAATATATAAATATACATCGGTAGCCATCATGCTTCCCATCTATCAAAATCAATCATGTGGTGGATTTCTTTCACACTCGAGTTTAAAACAACTCCATTAAGACCAAAAGGTCAAATCATTCAAACTATCTCAAATATTCAACAGCAACGTGCTTTTAACACACACTTTCTCAAAAAAAAAACATAATTTTCAATGGGGATTCATGATCCAAATATCAAAATCATGATAAATATCATTCAAGATTCATGCTTTATATCACTACACATGTAAATTCATCTTTCAAAATCATAAACATCAAGATTTCATAATAATCATCATAAGATATGGGTTCATGCTTCAAATTCATTAAAATCAAATAAAAATCATGCCTTTGTAAAGAAAATTACTTTTGGGCACAAGAACGAAAGAGAGTTCTTGTTGAAAACCCCCACATACCTTGAATGATGAACTTTAGATTGATACTCATTTTTGAGATGTTAATCGTTCCTTTGAATGATGGTTCTTGGAGTCCTTGAACTAGGAACTTGGAATCTTGAATAAATTTACAGAATTAATGGTGAAATTTGGAGGTTCTTGAAGTTGGCTATAGGAGCTTAGGGTTTTCTTTTTGAGGGAGTTTGATGAAATATAACATATAAAGCTTCTAATAGGCTTTAATATAGGGTTTGGATAGATTTTGGGTGAGGGGGAATGACCAAAAATGCCCCTAAAAATCAAAAAAATTCTCAAATCTGTCCTTTGGTGGACTGTTTT
>NW_025844665.1:0-4592 GCF_002878395.1 Capsicum annuum | reverse complement strand
AAAAGTGTGTAATTCGCAATGATAATTATTAAATCATATCACGAAAATATTGAGATAATCATATAAATCAAAGTTTATTCATTCAACCATCATAATCTCATAATCGAATTATTTAGACATAATCTTACTTGCCAAATCATGTAAAACCATAGTAAAATTAAAGCTTTGGGCACAAGAACGGAAGATTGCTCTTGTTCAAAATCCCACATACCTTGAAATTGACTTCTTGATTACGGAATTCTGTTCGGACAAATAATGGGTGCTCCTCAAGGGTCTTGAAATGAGGAGTTTGTTTATCGGATTAATTTTGGATTTCTACGGTGAAATTGAAAGGTATTTGAAGGTGAAATTTGGCTAGGGTTTCATTATCCCAAATGTTTCATGGAGTAAATGAATTTTGAAGGTTCAATTATGGATTAAATGGACAAATTTTCGTCCAATAGGGGTAGAGAGTGAAATGACCAAATTGCCCTTAAAAAAATAAATAATGTCAAATCTCTCCTTTGGTGGACTGTTTTGATAGGCTGAAGTAGATCGACCATAACGTTTTACTTCGACAGCCAAATTGGATGAAACCAATTTCATTAGAAAGAGGACTCTTAGAGATTTCCGTTGATATATAGTAGCTCACCCAGATCATTATGTACAAGGATTTATGGTCGTTTGAAGTTGACCCTGAAATTCGCCTGGCTGCAGTAATTTTTAATTTCCTGCACGTTTTACTGTTCATAGTTTGATCGGAATGGTCGTAGTTCGATCGGAATGGTCGTAACTCATCGCTCGAATGTCCCTTTTCTATGATCTACATATTGTTGGAAAGCTTATTCGATACTCTACGTAATGGTAGGTAAACGTCTTAGAAATACTGCACAGAAAATTTATGAATCGCTCTAAAGCTTAGACTCGATACGTTTCTCACGAAATCTTTACAAAGAAAATTTTCCGGGGTATTACATTATCTCCCCCTTGGAAACATTCATCCTCGAATGTCGCTTGATAGGATAAAAGCACTGATCAACTGACCTTCTTAAGGGACGCGAACATCTGAGACATATTGGCACGATTGGAATTACAGTTTCCTAGTCCTCATACTGAACATACATACCTGACGCATAAATATCTAGCTGAACTGACTCTGGAATGTATGAATGCGTATGCAAAAATAGCCAATTCAAGGCTCGTAATGAGAAATTGAGCATGAACTAGATGTGTTTAAAACACGAAAGCTTTAAGAAGTCATGGGGTATCTCCCCCTTGGGACTCTATGTTCCTCTACAACACTTATTTCACAGGGTCACTAAGACTGTGCACGGGGTACCTATGAATTAGCTCATATGCATGACGCACGAACAGAGTTATACTCGTAACTACTGAGATGCTCCATATGGAAATAATTTCATTCCTAAGATCCTTGGATAACATGATGAAATGATAAATGAGAAGGTACACTATATGATTCTGATTGACTGAGCTGGAATACTTGGAAAACAAAGATCGTTTAGTAGAAGTTTACGAATTGAAGCATAACTAGCTTCCAGAATCTGAAACATGTACACCACAATTCCTCATGATAACCACTTAAAACTTCAACTAACCATAATATACATGAAAGCTTAATCTCAATCTTACTTCACATTACCACTTAGCTCAAAATAAGCATACACCATCTAGAGCTTCAATGTTTTCAGCTCAACTTCGGAATTTCAATCTTAGAGTCTAACACTCAACTCAAATTTTCTCATCCTTAACGGACCACACTACCTCTGTCATCGCTTATTAAAATCACGCTTGTAAACTTATATTTCTAAACCATAAGAATCAAAATCACATCTAAGAAACTCAACCATTACAGTCATACACTAATCCTCGAAATTAAAGCAAACCCATAATATCTTGGGTGAACTTTCTCATCATAAACACAACATCAAACTTAATCACGAATCAACCAATTTAGGCTCTTATATCCACTATTCAAGCCTACTAGATCACTTCCTAACAACTAATACCATTAATCAAGAAATTGTCAAAGTCACCTTCACGATCACCAATCATTCAAACTTAACTTTTAGCACACAATATAACTTAAAACTTTTCGCACGAAATTTCCACTTAGAAACTATAAAACAATCCTCAACAAATGCTAGCCTATTTAAAATTCATAACAATAATAATTGGTCATAATCATATATAGCTTATCTTATTCACAATCCATTAACACATCCTTCTTTCACCCTTCACTACTATCTATCCTTCATACACAACTTAACTTAGTTCATAGCTCTCTACGCCCTAACTTAACTTCCTCTTGCAACCCGGCAACGACATAATTTAACAACACTCACCCACCGAGTACTTGCATTACTAATCTACACTCTCTGGCATATAAATATCGTCAACACCCATTTCATACCTCGAACAAACTACATCACAAAATTGACACACAAGGATATATCACTCCTTATTAACCCCAAATGTATGCAAAAATGGATTTCGCTATACTTATGCTCAACAAATCACACTAGCCATCCTTCTTACTACTACACCTCCAAATCCCATATTTTCAGCCAGCACAAGGAACAGGATGAACTACAAGTTGCTAGTGGATCAAAATAGTCCGCACACGGCTCCACTAGGCTTTGAATATGAGTTTTGAAAAAAAGTTTGAGGTGAATAACAAAACAGCTGTGCTAGAGAATCGAAGGAGCCCCACACGACTTCACTAGACATTCATTTTCAACAGCATGATGATAGCAAGATTACGGGAGATAGGATCTTGGCATACCATATTCGATGACCAAGGAGTACGCATCCACTCAGTCTTAGCTGAACAAGTCATAAAGAAGAGGACATAACATGAAACTTCAGGAACTTATAACACATTGGGAGGCTCTTCTGAAGCCACTTTTATGAGACTTCTAAAACATTTTACTAATCATTCTGAAAATATTATCAGGGAAAGAACCGGGACTTGCTACTTATACTATCTCAAGAATAGCACATAGATAGAAAAGTACAAACTGTCACTTATAGATCCTGAAAAGAAATTTGGTAGCTTATCTGGTTTAAACTTATTGCACGATTCAAGACGTAAAAGAACAACAACCTTTCCTAAATGACTTATAGCCTCTCAAAGAAAAGTACAGACGTCTCCGTACCATTCTGCAAGACTCTACTAGACACGGCTTCATAGACACCCTAGGACACTTGAACTCTGTGCTCTGATACCAAGTTTGTAACGCTCCAAAAATCGAGTCCCGAGATGCCACACGGTGCTTAGGGTCACAAGTGAACCCAAGCTAATCCTTTCATAGGTATAACTTAAAATAGCTGATTTAAAATATAATTCTGAGTGAATAAAGCTAAAAATATCTCAATACAGAATCTGTTCAATACAATATTGGAATTACAAGATGACAATTCTACTGACACATATACATATACAAGAAGGAGACTGAATACATCAACCACCACTACTGTCTATGAAGCCTCTACAAGTATTGCCTGTACATAAATGGGTTATGACTCCCAACCATTCCACTCAATATGACCGACAGAAGAAGGTACAGTATCTCTGAACTGAAATAACCAACACAAGACCTTGAACTATAAGAACTCCTTTACCTGCTGACCAGATGCTGCAAATGGATAGAATAGTAGATGGGGGTCAGCACATAGAGAAAGTACTGAGTATGTGGGGGTGCTTGCAACACTTTAAATAACACCATCAATTTCATGAAAACATGCATACAGACAATGATGACTCACTTGGCTTGAGTTATATCAAATCATACTCTTCACACTTTCATAATAAATAGTTCAAATGGTAAAATCTCATAATCCATGTAAATCATCAAAAATTATCATATCGTCATAATTCATCATAGGTAATCATAATTCATCATAATATCTCAACTCTTTGACTCAAATCTAGGAGTGACTCGGTAATTCAAGAAACATGACTTTTATGGACAGGGAAGTTTCCTATAACCGACAATCCCACGTGAGCTACATGGAATACCAATATTTGAAACCCCCATTGGTGGGAGCGTTATACTCTTTGCCAGGGAGTATGACCTTAAAACTGCAATAATCACAATCGGGCTCTCTGGCCAATAATATCATCATCAAACAACCCTACGGTGGCACATAGGTTTAGGAAAATACCAAATTTTTCTCTCGGTGTTAAGTACTAATCCCCGACAAGCTCAGAAAGCGTTAGGAGATCCACCATCATCATCACAAGGGTCTATCACAAAAATCAAAACAAATATCTCAATTTAGATAACCCCAACTTCAACTTAAAATATTTTCATCTTTTTCAACATCAATAAGGTATCAATGCATTGAACCATAACCGACTCGACATTTGGACAAGGATATGAAGACTCAATACGTAATATTTTCAACAATTCAACTTATAAAAATCATCCGGATAAAGGTCAATGTACTCAAATGATAATTCTTTCAATTCGACAATTAAATCATGACAACAGCTTTTGAAAAGCACTTGAGACCTTCAATTCATAATAAGAATACATATCCCGTAGTACAACTCAAATCACAACTTTTATCTTGAAAGCCTTTAGAAATAT
>NW_025844664.1:0-3378 GCF_002878395.1 Capsicum annuum | reverse complement strand
AACTCTCTAAAGGTTTTTTAATTCCTTTTCAAAATTAAGTGGTGACTCTTCTAAAAAGTCAAAATTTTTGCAAAATAATACCGTGTTATCATGATTACTAAATCTGAATACAGATAACATGAGTGACTATATCTAACAGTTTTGATTGTGATGGAACTATCTAAGGTTCGTACTAAGCTGAGTTGACTGTATCTGACAGTCCTAAAATCTAAAGAATTATTTGAGTTCTTTACTGATATTGAAACTGTAGAAAGTAGTTATCTAATTGACATACCTCAAATGTGCTATAATAGCTGAGCCGAGGTCCAATTTGTGCCCTGATTGGAAGGGTGTCGATACCGCGCCACTGGTAAGGACAACTTGTGAGTGACCCTCGACAAGCAGGTTACTTTAATGAGAACGATGAGAACCCTTAACTAGCAGGTTAAGCCACCTCGTCAACCCTCTACTAGCAGGTTATGTTGTCTCAACCTACGCCTGGCTACATAGTTCTGGAATGCAAGGATTGCTTCTAAAAATTACACCCTCTAATGGCAGGTGAGTTCTGATCATTGGGTTTGCTTGGTGCTAATTTCTACTCCCATATAAATAGCCACTGAACATAGCTAACTGAACTGACTGGACTGAGTTTACTGAGTTCCATTGACTGACGGACTATTACTGAGACTATTGAGTTTTCTTGAGTCATGAGACTGACTAAATTCTACTGAACATGGCTTGACTGAGAGTATCTTGAAAACATGACATTGGCTCTAGGCATATAGTTAAATTGTCGGGTACAAGTACCCCCAGGACTCGATAGAAGGAAACTGATAAAACATGAATTTCTTCAATACATATTCAATATCATAATTCACAATTCATTGACTAAGACATTTCATCAAACACTTGTCATGCATAAACTTGTACATAATTGGGGATTTCATTATATCATACTAGTTGAGCACTTTTCCTTCACATAGGCGTTTAATCAAACACATGGTAAACATAGTATATGTAGACAACAATATACAACAAGTAATCATCATGATTCAACTATAATTTTATCATCCAAGGGTTTTTAATCATAGGTTTACATGAACCTACACCTATAATAATCAATTTCACTTAAGATTTACCACTAAACTTGGAATAGAATTCAATTGGTCATTATCAATATGAACAAAAGCAAATCCCACATGGAATTCATACAGATTCATATACTTGAACTTTGAAAAAGAGATTCTTGGGCTTCATGGACGAAAGGAGTCCATGAATAAACACTATGCATACCTGGGCTGTGAGTTTCTTGAATATTTATGGAGCAAAACTTGAATTCTTGGATTGAAATCAAGCACCGAGAGTTTCTTGTACTTGGGAATTGATTTCTTAGAGAAACCCTAATTTTTTGTTGTATAAGAATAATAAACTAATGATCTATGGTTGGGTGTAATTAGGGATTAAATCGGGTGGAAAAAGACCCAAATACCTTTTTAAAAACAGCTTTAAAATAACTGAACGGAACATGCGATGGTGAGTGCGATGGTCCGTCGATGGGTCGACGGTTCGTCAGTCCTGACCGTCGCACCTGGGCAGAATGGGGCCTCTTTGTCTCCCCTATGATGGTGTGGGCAATGGTCCATCTCTAGTCCGATGGTTCGTCGACCTCTACCGTCGCACCTGGGCGGTTCTGAGTGCCTTCTGTATTTCAGCAATAACTTTCTCTTCCGATACCGGATTTGGACAAAATTGGTATAGTTGGAAAGCTAATTCAATTTCCCACCTGACAAAAAGTGAAAGTCTTAAAAATTGCACGTGTACAAAAATATATTCATATTTCAAAGTAAGCTTCTAACATTCTTGAGATGATTTCAAGCTAGGTAGAAGTACGGGGTATGACAATATCTCCCCCTTGAGAACATTCATCCTCGAATGAAACTGAGAGTGAGGGGAAAAGATAAACTGACGTATATACTGAACATGAATAACTGAAATATGGTCTCATGACTGACATGACAGATAACTGAATATAACATACTGAGCATGCATATCTGATGCATGTGTAACTGATTCATGAGTGCATGACTGAGTATTCTGAGGAACTACATTCCTCTCAATGAAATTACATGTCTGATGTATAATTATATAACAGAACTAATACATGAATGCATAACTGAATATGCAATGGTATTTAATACCAAGTCTATAATGAAATTTTGAACATGAAGTGGATACCAAGCTTGTAACTGAAATCTGAGCATGAAACTGAAAAGCTTAAGGAGAACTGTTACCTTGAGCTTGATCTGAGTTGGCGGAGAAGAGATGAGTATATTTGGTACGCTGCTTCTGCTTCCCAAGTAGCTTCCTCAACGGACTGATTTCACCAAAGAACTTTAACTAAAGGAACTTCTTTGTTCCTCAGTCTACTAGTCTGATAGTCTAGGATTTCGACTGGAATCTCTTCATAAGAGAGGCTATTCTGAACATCTATGATCTGAATAGGGACTACAACTGCTGGGTCACCTATGCATTTCTTGAGCAAAGAGACAAGGAAAACTGGATGAACTGAGGCTAGATCTAATGGCAATTCTATCTTATAAGCTACCTTGCCAAGACGACTGAAAATTTTGAAGGGACCGACATATCGAGGACTGAGCTTTCCCTTCTTATCGAATCACTTCACTCCCTTCATAGGAGAGATCTTTAGATAGACATAGTTACAAATCCCAAACTCGACATCTTTTCTACGAACATCTGCATAAGACTTCTGTCGGCTCTAAGCAGCACATAGTCTTTCTCTGATCAACTAGACTTTTTCTAAGGCATCAAATACCAAGTTAGGCCCTATAACTGAGGCCTTACTAACTTCGAACCAACCAATTGGGGATCTACATCTCCTACCATAGGGAGATTTGAATGGATCCATCCGAATACTGGAATGAAAGTTATTGTTGTATGCAAACTCAATCAAAGGCAAGTGATCATCCTAACTACCCTTGAAATCAATTGCACACTCCCTTAGCATATCTTCTAAAGTCTGAATGGTCCTTTCTGCATGACCATTTGTCTGAGGATGAAAGGTTGTACTGAGGTGAACTTAGGTACCAAGACCCTTTTGGAACGCTTTCCAGAAATGAGAGGTGAACTGGGTACCTCTATTTGAAATAATAGATAGTAGAACACCATGCAATATGAACAACTCTCTAATGTCGAGTTTGGCGTAATCCTCGACTGAGTAAGAGGTATGAACTGGAAGAAAATAATCTGACTTGGTCATTCTATCAACAATGATCCAAACTGAATCATATTGATGACGGGTACGAGGCAAACCCATCACGAAGTCCATGTTCACTTCTTCCCACTTCCAAGTAGGAATACTGAACTCCTGCATGGACCCAC
>NW_025844663.1:0-1319 GCF_002878395.1 Capsicum annuum | reverse complement strand
TACTAAGGCTAAAACAAACAACTACAAAATATTATAATAAAACCAATTTTAAAAGATAGATTATCTTAAAGTTTTAATCTTACATATACTTAAAGATATTGAAATAATAGACATTAAGAAAATGATATTAGAAAAAGTAATAGACTATGAAATTGAAACTATAAATTGGCTAGAACAGTTATACAAAGAAATTTACCCAGAAAGATATTATACAGATTAAGAGATGTTAGAATATATTAGAAAAACTAGAGAAAATCAAGAAAATCTAAATAATGAAATTAATTATAGAAACCGAATTAGGAAAATAATGGAAAATCTAAAAGAAAAATTAATATGGATAGAAAAAACCTTAGAAAATTTAGATAAAAGTACATGTGATAGTTTATATAATTTAAAAAACTCACTACGAGAAGAACAACACAAGATAATAAATAACATTGAAAATCTAGAACTAGATATACATTACAGTACAGTTAGGATAAATTATTATACAGAAATTCGTAACTCTGTAATTACTACAGGATAAAATAATAAACCAAATAAATTAATGAATATATCTTACAAAAAAAGTAAATCATTAAAATATATTAAATATTAAAACAAAATTTAAAAAATGTCCACGCACAAATAAAAATAGATTCACTATATACCTAATAAATCTATTACATCTATTACATATCTGCACCCCCCTACAAATGGTATCAAAGCCCAGTAATTCAAAAAATATCGAAGTGAGATATATGTTAGAATTTATGTTAGAGTTATTAGATATATGTTAGTGTTATTAGAGTTATTAGAATTTATGTTAGAGTTATTAGAATTTACCTATAAATTATTAAATTAATTATGCGAAGACTATTTAAAAATAGAGAATCTTTTAGAAAAATTAAAGAGTCTTTAATTAGTAATTATTCAGAATATATAAGACTAAATAAAACAAAAGAAAACCCACAAAGATTAGCCTACTTAATTACATCAATATCTAGTATTGAATCAAAATTAATAATCCATTTAAAATCTAGAAGAATGAAACACATACCACCTAATTATTGATAAAATTAGATTTAGATATCCGCTAAGATATTATAAAATGAATAAAGTACAACAATACAAAGAATTAAAACAAATTATTTCTGAAAAACGTAAAGAATTAAAAATAAGAATAAAAAGACTACATTATAATATATTTGCCGGAGTTAGTAAAAATTCAATAAATACACAAAAAGATGAAATATCAAAATTAGAATCACAAATAGATAGTTTAGAATATATATATCAACATGAACTATTCACAATAAAATGAACAAAGAAGAATTTAT
>NW_025844662.1:654-1195 GCF_002878395.1 Capsicum annuum | reverse complement strand
ATGACCAAATCAACTTATTTCTTACTAGTCCATACTTCTTATTCAGCCGAGGATTATGCCAACCTCTATGTTAGAGAGTTTGTTAGATTACACGGAGTTTTGTTGTCCATCATCTCGGATAGAGATACGCAGTTCACCTCTCATTTCTGGAAAGCCTTCTAAAAGGGTCTAGGTACCCAAGTTTACCTCAGTACAACCTTCCACCCTCAGATAGATGGCCAAGAAAAAAGGACTATTCAAACTTTGAAGATATATTAAGGGCGTGTACCATTGAATTTAAGGGTAGTTGGGATGACCACTTGCCTTTGATTAAGTTTGCATATAATAACAGTTATCATTCCAGCATTCAGATGGCTCCGTTTAAGGTGCTTTATAGGAAGAGATGTAGATATCTTATTGGTTAGTTTAAAGTGGGTGAGTCCACAGTGGTAGGTTCTGACTTGGTATTTTATACCTTAGAAAAAATTCAATTGAACAGGGAAAGGCTTAAGAAAGCTTAGAGCCGGTAGAAATCATACGCAGATGTATGAAAGAAGGATCT
>NW_025844662.1:0-554 GCF_002878395.1 Capsicum annuum | reverse complement strand
AGCTTACGAGCTTGAATTTCTTTCAGATTTAGCTGCAGTCCATCCAATGTTTCATGTCTCCTTGTTAAAGAAATGCATAGGTGACCCAGTAGCTGTAGTCCCTAAAGAGTGAATAGATGTTTAGGACAACCTCTCTTATGAAGAGATCCCAATAAAAATCCTTGGTCGTCAGATTCACACACTGAGGAACAAAGAAGTTCCTCTAGTCAAAGTTCTTTGGCAGAATCTGTCTGTTGAGGGAGCTACTTGGCAAGCAAAAGTAGATATGCGAACAAAGTATCCTCACCTCTTCTCCGGAAACTCAAATTTAGTCAAGGTACCAATTTTTCTTGAATTTACTCAGTTCTATATTTAGATTTCCTGTATGATTTAGATATTAGTTTAGTTGCATATAATTATCATATCTTGCATATCCTCACAAAATAGCTCAGTCTAAGTCATGTCCTCAAAATTCAGTCATGTTTCAGTCATGTATGTTCCGTATGAAAATTCAGCGTATCAGTAGTTTTTGTCATGAAATCATGCTTCAGTTATGCATGCTTAGTAAGCAGGTT
>NW_025844661.1:56324-60363 GCF_002878395.1 Capsicum annuum | reverse complement strand
ACTTGCTCTCACTCTATATCGAATTCAACTTGAAGCAATGAAAAGCAAAGAATACTAAGTTTTGTTTTATATATAAAACAAAAAAACTTAGTTTTCTATTTCTATTAGAAAAGCAAATAATACCAAGTTTTGTTTTATATCTAAACCAAAAAACTTAGTTTGCAATCTCTATTAGTGACAATAGATATATATAAAACAAAACTTAATATTTTTTGTTTTTCATTTCTTCAAGTTGAATTCGGTATAGGGTGAGAGAAAGTAGACTCCAAAATGAATTACAAATATTTGATTAGTTAACTCTTCATAATATATGTGAAGAGTATATATATAGGCATTACATTTTAGGTGTTATGCTCTAAGCGTTACAGTCTAGGCATTATGTTCTAGGTATTAAGATTTTTGTGTCTTTCTTTTGAGGTTCTTTTTTTTTTCTAAAAAAAATAAAGGCATGATAGTACACTCCACTCCATAGACAGTGCACACAAGTTCTTTCATTTTTCATCCCTTCTAGGTTAGAAACGCATCAAGTGACTGAGCACCTCCCCTAAAATCACCAAATTTGTAACATCAAATTCCTCCCTGCCCTCTTCTCAACAACATAATTTAATTTCCTTAGATTAAAAAAATTTAGTCTCATCTTTTTCATAAAACTCAGCTCATTCTCATATCAATCCTAGCCTAAGGTGTATCATTTGGTGAATCTGTTGCTGACTTCACCACGATCGATTAGGTGAAATTTTAACGCCCCAAAATTTTATCCCAAGACGTCATACGGTGCTTAGGGCTACACGTAGCCCCAAGCTAACCTTTGGATCCAGACACTACCTCAAGGAATTCAATTCAACAATAGTCATGCACAACAAAGAGATATACCACATCGGGTTCAAGAGAAATACTGGAGAATACTAGACTGTACAACCAAAATATATTGAATGTCTATACATACCAACCCTCTAGTCTGATAAATCCTCTATACATCAAAATCAAGAAGCCATTGGGACAAACCCCCAGCTGACTGAAAGCCATAGCAACAGAACGATATCACCAAAAATATAGACACGGTCCTCCAACCATGAGGACTCACCACTGAGGAAACGTAGTTGAGGAACTCGAATATCGCTAATGTGGCTGCGGAAAATGTAGTCCATAGGAAAATATGTGGGTCAGAACTTTGGAATGTACTAAGTATGCAAGGGTGTATGCAACAATGCAAATATCATCATCAATTTCATAAAAATATGCATATGTACAAGGATAGCTCACTTGGCTTGAGGTAGATTCAAACAAACTTTTCATGATCTCATAGTAAATAAATCATATGATAAAAACCTCATAAATAATCATAAACAACTCAACTCTTCAACTCAAGACTCGGAGTGACTTGGTAATTCATGAAACTCAACTCTTGTGGACATGGGAGGTTCTTATAACCGACATAAACCTTGTGAGCGACATGGAGTCCAACGTTTTTTCCTTTTAAGAAGAGAATCCCACATTGGCGAGAGCGTCGTACTGATGCCAGGGAGTACAACCTAAACTTAGTGATCACAATATCATACTCGTCCTCTGGCCTACAATTATCAATATCAATCCTACAGTGGCATATAGTTTTGGGGAAATATCACATTTCCCGCTCGGTGCTAAATACTACTCCCAGACACAAGCTCAGAACATGTTAGGAAATTCACCACAAACATCACAAGGGTCTCTCATGAAGACCAAATCAAATATCTTTCTCATTTATCAAATCATAATAAATTTGTGGATTCCTAACTCGACTCAAATCAAATCAATCTTTCTCAATATCAAAATGTATCAATTCATTAAATCATGACAACATCAATAACTTTGAGGAAATATCAAGACTCATTGTAACAACTCAATCTAATGAATCACTATACTCAATAATCCAGTTTGTCAGAAGGAAGCTTAAAGCTTGACACATATCTTGAAAGCAAAGCATGAAATTCACAATATTAAATATCAAGTCATAACTTGGGAATGGCAAAATAATCATGCATAACAAAGCTTGAAAAATTTATATTCTCATAATGTCATGATGAAGTAATCTGGGAATAAACCCACTTGGAAAATCATATAAATCCATGATAGAAATCAAATCTTTGGGCACAAGAACAAAATAATTGCCCTTGTTCAAAACCCCACATACCTTAATCTTTGAAATTGGATGAATTCTAGTGCTTCAGACTCTATCCGCACTTGTAATAGATGATTCTTGAAGCCCATACTATGAGGAACTTGATTCTTTAAGAAATCTTGAATATTTATCGATGATTTTTGGAAGATTAATGTCCTTAAATAAAAAGCCTAGATATATTTCATAAGGGAATTGGAAGTGAGAATGAAGAAATTAGGTTCAGTGAAGGTTGTAATCAAGAGTTTCATCATAGTGGATTTTGAAGTACTTGTAAGGGCAATCCATGGTTTTTTCCTTCCTCGAAAAAAGGGGGTTTTCACATTAAAATTTTGTGTTTTTACTCTTCCGGCACCGTAATACCCCGGAAAATTTTTCGTTGAAATTTTGTGCATAAACGTGTTGGGTTCTATCTTCTAGAATGAATTATAAATTTTCCATGCATAATGTCTTAGATTATGACCCACCATTGCTTAGAGTATCGAATAAGTTTTCCAACGGTATGTGGATCATCCAAAACGGACACCCGAGTGACGAGTTATGAACATTCCGATCGAACTGTGAATAGTAGTAAACAGTATTGTACATAATGATCATAAATGATCATAACTCCTTGTACATAATAATCTAGGTGATGTACTATATATCAACGTAAATCTCTACGAGTCCTCTTTGCAATGAAATTGGTTTCATCCAATTTGTCTATCGGATCAAAAAGTTATGGTTGATCTACTTCAGCCTATCAATAGCAAATTTTTGGGTCAAATTCAAAAGATCATAACTCCTCGTACATAATGATCTGGGTGAGATACTATATATCAATGGAAATATATGAGAGTCATCTTTCTAATGAAATTGGTTTCATCCAATTTGGATATAGGAGCAAAACATTATGGTTGATCTACTTCAAACTATCAAAACAATCCACCAAAGGACAAATTCGAGAATTATTTGATTTTTAGGGGCATTTTGGTCACTTTTCCTCACCCAAAATCCGTCCGAACCCTATATTAAAGCCTATTAGAAACATTATATGTTATATTTCATCAAATTCCCTAAAATAAAAACCCTAAGCTCCAACATCCAACTTCAAGAACCTCCAAAGTTCACCATTAATTCAGCAAATTTATTCAAGATTCCAAGTTCCTAGTTCAAGAACTCCAAGAACCATCATTCAAAGGCACGATTAACATCTCAAAAATAAGTATCGATCTAAAGTTCATCATTCAAGGTATGTAGGGTTTTTCAACAGGAACTATCTTTTGTTCTTGTGCCCAAAAGTAATTTTATTTACAAAGGCATGGTTTTTATTTGATTTTTACGAATTTGAAGCATGAACCCATATATTATGTTGATTATTATGAAATCTTCATGTTTATGATTTTGAAAGATGAATTTACATGTTTAGAGATATAAAGCATGAATCTTATAAGTGTGTTGTGAATCCCCATTGGAAATTGTGTTTTTTTTAGAAAGTGTGTCTTATAAGCATGTTGATGTTGAATATTTGACATATTTTGAATGATTTGACCTTTTGGTCTTAATTTAGTTATTTTGATCTCGAGTGTGAAAGAAATCTACTATGTGGTTGATTTTGATAGATAGGAAGCATGATGGCTCCTGATGTATATTTATATATTACTGAAATTGTTTTGTTGTGGATTGTTTTTGAAATGATCTGAGCTAAGTCTGGGAGTCCTCATGTTCTAAGGACGTGATGTCTGATGTTGGTTTCACTGAATTGTTTACATTTGATAAGTGAGTATGAGTCAGTTGGGACATGTCTCAATGGCTCGTTGGTTTTATTGATTCTCTTAAAGGCATGTCAGATTAGTAAAGATGTTGGGAGTTGACTAATAAGTCATATTTTGTTATCTTTCTGAA
>NW_025844661.1:48659-56224 GCF_002878395.1 Capsicum annuum | reverse complement strand
AGTTGACTAATAAGTCATATTTTGTTATCTTTCTGAAATTATTTTATTCTTGGATGATGATTACTCTATTGATATTTAAGGGTTATTTATGGAAACCCCCTTGATTTGTGTTGACCTGAACGAAAATGGCTCAAAGGGTTAGCTTGGGGCTACTCGTAGCCTCAAGCACCGTGTGACGCTTCGGGACCCATTTTCTGGGGCGTTACAAACTTGGTATCAGAGCCTAAGGTTTTAAGGTGTCCTAGGAAGTCTGACAAGATGCGTTAAGTAGAGTCTTGATCATCGATGTGTGGCGTGCCACATCTATGAGCAAGAGGCTACAAGACATTTTAGGAAAAAGTATGATTTTTTCTTTCAGAAGTCTATCGTTCTTAAAGTGTCTCTCTCTACTATTGATTCTTGCTCTCCTCTTTCAAAAATATGCCTCCACATCGAGTGAGAAGAAATAATGATGGTCAGTAACCTCAACTCGCTGACCCGTTGAATGAAAAAGTGTCTCATGCTAAATTTTGGGCAGCCTTTCAGGCGCTGGCCCAAGCTATTACTGCAAATATTCAGGCCAACTCGGCCCCGACTCCACAGCAATAGGGAGGTGATTAAGCTGATGCTAGGATCTATTATTTCATGCGTATGAATTCGCCAAAATTCTATGGGTCAAAGTCTGATGAGGATCCACGATTGTTTTTAGAGGAGGTGCGGTAGATTACTCAGGTGATGCATGTATCTGAGGAATATAGCGTGGAGTTGGCTCTGTATAGGTTAAAAGACCTTTCTTATGACTGGGTTGTTGCTTGGAGGAAAGGTTGAGGTGAGGGAGTTGTCCCTACAACTTGGCAAGAGTTCCAAGATGTATTCCTGGATAAGTATTTCCCTTTGGAGATGAGGAAGGAAAAGGTGGAAGAGTTTATGAACCTGCGATAGGGCTCTATGACTGTTAGGGAGTACTGTCTAAAGTTCAATCAGTTGGGCAAGTATGCTCCTGACTTAGTGGCTGATAATCGGGCTAGTATGAGTAAGTTTGTGACTGGAGGTTCTAGTTAAGTGGTTAAGGAGTGTAGGTCTGCTACGCTGAATAGTGCGATGAATCTTTCTAGGATGATGACTCATGCCCAATAGATTAAGGCAGACAAGATTAAGGATAGAGATCGAATAAGAGGAAATATGAGAGCTAGGTCCAAGCAGCACCAATAGGGTTAGACTAGATCGCAGAAAGGGAGTCAACCTCAGTATTAGGATCGTTCGTCTATGCCATCACTGTCATCTGCTAGTGCTCCCATGCCTAGAGGTAGACAGGAGCAAGGTAACAGGTCATATGCATCTAGATCCCAATACAGTCCTGGTAGTAAGCCAAATCATCCCCTGTGTCCTAAGTGTGGTAGGGCTCATTCGGGTAAGTGTTGGGGTAAGAAGAGGGGTTGTTTTCGGTGTGGTGACATCGGTCATAGAGTTTGAGGTTGTCCACAGGATGGACAAGGGTGTTGTGACTATCGCCCTCAGACCCAGAGTCAGACTGTTAGTGCTTCAGTTCCAGCGAATCGTCCAGCCCCAGGTTAGGTCACCTCTTCTAGCAATGCTGGCGGGTAGTGCCAGAATAGATTCTTTGCTTTATCGTCCCTCTAGGAATAGGAGGACTCTCCCGATATTGTTACTGGTATGCTTCGTATATATCAGTTTGATGTGTATGCTTTGTTGGATCCTGGATCTAGTTTTTCATATGTTACACCTTTGATTGCTGTGAATTTTGAAATGAGTCCTGAGATTATTCCTGAGCCTATCCTAGTTTCTACCCCAGTGGGTGATTCGATTGTTGCCCAGAAAGTGTATAAAAAGTGTCCTGTTAACATTCTTCATAGAGTCTTGTTGGTCGATCTGATTGAGTTAGACATAGTAGATTTTGATGTGATTTTGGGTATGGACTGGTTGTATTCTTCTTATGCCTCTATTGATTGTTGGACTTGAGTGGTCAAGTTTCAGTTTTCGGGTGCATCCGTGTTTGAGTGGTCTGGGAATTTTGTGTCACCCAAGAGTCATTTTATCTCTAACCTCAAAGCTAGAAAGCTTATTTCTAAGGGGCTTATTTACCATTTGGTTAGAGTCAAAGACACTAAGTCTGAGACTCCAACTCTCTAGTCTATTAACGTCATCAATGAGTTTTCTGATGTCTTTCCAGATGATCTCCTAAGGATACCTCCTTACAGAGAGTTAGAGTTCGGGATTGATCTTCTTCGTGATACTCAACCCATTTCTATGTCTCCTTACCATATGGCCCCTGCAGAACTTAAGGAGTTGAAAGAGCAACTCAAAGATCTACTAGATAAGGGTTTCATAAGGCCCAGTATTTCTCCTTGGGGTGCTCCTGTGTTGTTTGTAAGAAAGAAAGATGGCTCTTTGCATATGTGCATTGATTACCGCCAACTAAATAAAGTCACCATAAAAGGTAAGTACCCTCTTCCGAGAATAGATGATTTGTTTGACCAATTGCAAGGTGCAAGTTATTTCTCAAAGATAGACCTTCGTTTCGTCTATCATCAACTCAAAGTTAGGAAGTGTGACATCCCAAAAACTGCTTTCAGAACTCTTTATGTCCATTTTGAGTTTCTTGTTATGTCTTTTGGGTTAAATAATGCCCCAACATCTTTCATGGACCTCATGAATCGAGTTTTTAGACCATATCTGGATATGTTTTTTTATAGTGTTCATCAATGATATACTGGTGTACTCCTGTAGTGAGGATGAATATTCTGATCATCTCCAAAACTATCTTACAAAACCTTAGAGATCACAAGTTGTTTTCCAAGTTTAGTAAGTGCGAGTTTTGGCTAAGGTCAGTTGCTTTTCTGGGTCATATCATTTCTTTTGAGCGTATTAGAGTTGATCCCCAAAAGACCGAAGCTGTTAGAAATTGTCCTAGACCTATTTCTCTGACTGATATCCAAATTTTCTTGGGTTTAGCTGGCTATTACCGCTGTTTTGTTGAGGGTTTCTCCTCTATAATGTCTCCTATGACTCGGTTGACTCAAAAGAAAGAAAAGTTCTTATGGTCTGAATCTTATGAGAAGAGTTTTCAAGAGTTGATGACTCGACTCACTTCAGCCCCTATTTTGACTTTGCCTGATGGTGTTGATGGTTTTGTGGTGTACTGTGATGCTTTGAGAGTTGGTTTGGGTTGCGTATTGATGCAGAAGGGTAAGGTGATAGCTTATGCTTCTAGACAGTTGAAACCCCATGAGAAAAATTACCCCACCCATGTCCTTGAGTTGGTTGCTATTGTGTTTTCTTTGAAAATCTGAAGACACTATTTGTATGGTATCCATGATGATATTTTCACTGATCATAAGAGTCTGCAGTATGTGTTTACCCAGAGAGAATTGAATCTTAGACAGAGACGATGGTTAGAATTGTTAAAGGACTATGATATGAGTGTGCTGTACCATCCGAGAAACACCAATATTGTGGCGGATGCCCTAAGTAGAGTGTCCATGGGTAGTGTTTTGCATGCGGTAGAAGGTAAGAAAGAGTTGGATCTGATGTACATCGTTTGGCTAGATTGGGGTTTAGGTTGTTTGACTCTGTTGAAGGTAGTATAGGGGTTCAGAGTAGTTTCGAATACTCCTTGGTTTCAGAAGTGAAGGAAAAGCAATACTTAGATTCTAGTTTGGTCAGACTGAAGGAGTCAGTCAAGGACCAAAAAGTAGAGGTTTTCTCCCAAGGGGGAGATGGTGTGCTGAGATTGCAGGGTAGATTGTGTGTCCTGAATGTTGACGATCTGAGATAGAGGATTATGGCTGAAGCGCATGGGGCGCGATATTCTATTCATCCTGGTGCCACCAAGATGTACCAAGACTTTCAGGGAATCTATTGGTGGAGTGGCATAAAGAAAGATACATCAATGTTTGTAGCTAAGTGTGCAATATGCCAACAGGTTAAGGTTGAACACCAAAGATCTGGTGGTATGATGCCAGAGTTTAGTATTCCCACTTGGAAGTGGGAAGAGATAAATATGGACTTCGTGATTGGTTTACCTTCTTTCCGACGCCATCATGATTTCATTTGGGTTGTGGTTAATAGGTTCACTAAGTCTGCTTATTTCGTTCCTTTTCATACTTCATATACTACTGAGGATTACGCTAGATTATATATCGAGAGCTAGTCAAACTGCATGGATTTCCCTTGTCTATCATTTTGGATAGGGGTACTCCGTTCACTTCGTAATTTTTGAAAGCTTTTTAGAAGGGTCTTGGTACCCAAGTGCTTTTGAGTTCTGCTTTTCATCCGCAGACCGATGGTCAGGCTGAGCGGACCATCAAGACCTTAGAGGATATGTTGAGAGCTTGTGCACTTGACTTTAAGGGAAGTTTGGATGATCACTTATCGTTGATAGAGTTTGCTTCCAATAACAGTTTCCACTCTAGTATTGGCATAGCTCCGTTTGAAGCCTTATATGGGAGGAAGTGTAGATCACCCATAGATTGGTTCGAGATGGGTGAAGCGTCTGTGAGTGGTCCTGATTTGGTATTTGAGGCTATGGAAAAAGTTCAGTTGATTAGGGATAGGTTGAAAATTGTGCAGAGTCGTCAGAAGCCATATGCGGATGTTAGAAGAAGAGACCTTGATTTTGAAGTAAGTGACCTAGTGTATCTAAAAATTTCACCCATGAGGGGAGTGAAGAGATTCGGAAAGAAGGGGAAGCTTAGTCCCCGTTATGTTGGTCCTTACAAAATTCTTAGCCGTGTTGGTAAGGTAGCTTATGAGGTCGAGTTGCCTTCCGAGTTGTCCTCTGTTCATCCAATATTCCGTGTCTCTTTGCTTAGAAAACATATTAGCGATGTTGTGGCAGTGGATTCCTCTGTGAGTGATGACATTCAAGAAAATCTTTCGTTTGATGATATTCCTGTTGAGATTCTTGATTTCAGTGTCCAAAGACTAAGGAACAAAGAAGTTCCCTTGGTCAAAGTGTTGTGGCGAAACCAATCTGTTGAGGGTGCAACTTGGGAAGCTGAGGTGGATATGCGATCCAATTACCCGCACCTATTTTCCACAAACACCGATCAAGCCGAAGGTATCGTTCTTTCCTAAATCACTCACTTTTGATAAAAGTTACAGCAGTTCAGCTGTCATTTATTATGTGTTCAGCTGTAGTTTCTTGAATTTAGGCATTCTATGTTGTATTCCGAGTGAGAAACGATGTGGTGATGAGTCTAACAAATTGTTTCAGTTGTATTCTCTATTCCCTATCTAATCTTGGCATGTCTAGCGTCATTCAAGGATGAATGTTTCCAAGGGGGATGATGTAATACCCCGGGAAATTTTTCGTTGAAATTTTGTGCGTAAACATGTTGGGTTCTATCTTCTAGAATGAATTATAAATTTTCCGTGCAGAATGTCTTATATTATGACCCACCATTGCATATAGTATCAAATAAGCTTCCCAACGATATGTGGATCATCCAAAACGGACACCCGAGCGACGAGTTATGAACATTCTGATCGAACCGTGAATAGTAGTAACTAGTAAAATGTGCAGGAAAAAGTACAGAGGCCTGGCGTATTTTTTCTCCAATTTTAAACGATCATAACTCCTTGTACATAATGATCTGTGTGATATACTAAATATCAACGGAAATCTCTACGAATCCTCTTTGCAATGAAATTGGTTTTATCCAATTTGTCTATCGGAGCAAAAATTTATGGTCGATCTACTTTAGCCTAACAAAAGTGAATTTTTGGGTCAACTTCAAATGATCATAACTCCTCGTACACAATGATACTGTTGAGATACTATATATCAATATAAATATATGAGAGTCCTCTTTCTAATGAAATTAGTTTTATCCAATTTGGATATCGGAGTAAAACGTTATGGTTGATCTACTTCAGACTATCAAAACAGTCCACCAAAGGACAGATTCAAGAACTATTTGATTTTAGGGGCTTTTTGGTCGTTCCCCCTCACCTAAAATCCATCCAAACCCTATATTAAAGCCTATTAGAAGCATTGTATGTTATATTTCATCAAATTCTCTAAAAAAGAAAACCCTAAGCTCCAACATCCAACTTCAAGAACCTCCAAAGTTCACCATCAATTCTGCAAATTTATTCAAGATTCCAAGTTCCTAGTTCATGAACTCCAAGAACCATCATTCAAAGGCACGATTAACATCTAAAAAATGAGTATCGATCTAAAGTTCATCATTCAAGGTATGTGGGGTTTTTCAACAAGAACTCTCTTTCATTGTTGTGCCCAAAAGTAATTTTCTTTACAAAGGCATGATTTTTATTTGATTTTTACGAATTTGAAGCATCAACCCATATATTATGATGATTATTATGAAATCTTGATGTTTATGATTTTGAAAGATGAATTTACATGTGTGGAGATATAAAGCATGAATCTTGAACGATATTTATCATGATTTTGATATTTGCGTCATGAATCCCCATTGGAAATTGTGTTTTTTTTTAGAAAGTGTGTGTTATAAGCACATTGATGTTGAATATTTGAGATATTTTGAATGATTTGACCTTTTGGTCGTAATGGAGTTGTTTTGAACTCGAGTGTGAAAGAAATCCACAACGTGGTTGATTTTGATAGATGGGAAGCATGATGGCTCCTGATGTATATTTATATATTACTGAAATTATTTTGTTGTGGATTGTCTTTGAAATGATCTGAGCTATGTCCGGGAGAAATCTTTAGCGCCGAGGGGAGTTATAAAGAGATCTTACTTTCCTAGAACTGTGTGCCCCCGTAGGAGTGAGCCTGAGGCTGATTTATATAGTGATCACTAGTTTGTGTGGATTTGATATCGATAGTCCTACTCTGGTGGCAAGAATAGGACGGCTCTCCCCAATGTGGGTGGTACGTTGGACTCCATGTATCTCACATGGATTATGTCGGTTATAGGATCTCCAAGTGCGTGTGTGTTTCCTTGTGTCTATGGTGAATGGTGAAGTGATTTGAAAGTGGAATTGTGAAAGTTATTCTTTCAAAAGATTTAAATGATATTTACATTACGAGAATTGATATTCTTGATGAAATGAAAGTGATTGACAAATTATATGATGACTCACATATGATATTGTACTTATTTTATCCTCTCATGATTATGATGATTTTCTTCGGGCTATGTGAATCTTTCATATATCCTGTATATTTCTTATAAATATTTATGATGATGATGTTTATACAACTGTATACACCCCCATATACTTGGTTCCTTTCCATGGTACTGATCCACATCTTCAGATGTGGGCTGCACTTTCTCGAAATGTAGGTTCAGGTGCTCAGTTCTAGGTTTGATAGTGATTCTTCGGGCACACTGTTCTACATCCTCTATTGTGGTGTGTCCTCATGTTCTGAGGATGTGATGTCTGATGTTGGTTTCACAGAATTTTTTACATTTGATAACTGAGTATGATTCAATTGGGGCATGTCTCAATGGCTCGCTGGTTTTATTGATTCTCTTATAGGCTTGTCAGACTAGTATAGATGTTGGGAGTTGAATAATAAGTCATATTTTGTTATCTTTCTGAAATTCTTTTATTCTTGGATGATGATTACTCTG
>NW_025844661.1:47096-48559 GCF_002878395.1 Capsicum annuum | reverse complement strand
CATCACATCCTCAGAACATGAGGATGTGATGTCTGATGTTGGTTTCACAGAATTTTTTACATTTGATAACTGAGTATGATTCAATTGGGGCATGTCTCAATGGCTCGCTGGTTTTATTGATTCTCTTATAGGCTTGTCAGACTAGTATAGATGTTGGGAGTTGAATAATAAGTCATATTTTGTTATCTTTCTGAAATTCTTTTATTCTTGGATGATGATTACTCTGTTGATATTTGAGGGTTATTTATGAAACCCCGTTGATTTGTGTTGAACTAAATGAAAATGGCTCAAAGGATTAGCTTGGGTTTACTCATAGCCTCAAGCACCATGTGACGCTTCGGGACCCATTTTTCGGGACGTTACATGGACTGTCCTTTGATTCCTGGTTATTTTACTAGGTTTTGTCTGTGATTGAGTTTAAGGGACCTGGCCCTCACTGTGTGGTGCAACCACTAGGGTTTCAACAATTGATATTTGATCCAGATCACTCTAAAAGGTTCACACCTAGAGTGATTTGGTTATCATGGTTGCTCAACCTAATCAGGAAGAAGAAGGGAAATCTACCACAAGGACACCTAAATTTAATGAGCAGTACTATATGTGGTCAAAAATCAGGATGTTTGACTTCACTAAGGCTGAAGATAGTGAGATAATGGATATAATTCTTGATGATCCTCATGTTCCTGTTAGAGAAGTCAAAGAAGGAGAAGTTATAAGAATAGTTGTCATAAGCAGGAAAGAGTTCAATGATCAAGATAAAATAAGGATTGAAAAAAAATACAAAGCCAAGAAGTCGTTGGCTTGTGGTATAGGGCATGATGAATGCAACAAAATTTCTGCTTGTGAAAGTGCTAAGGAGATCTGGAATTTTTTGAGGACCGTTCATGAAGGTACTTATGATGTGAAAGATTTAAAAGTAGATATGCTGAATACTCAGTATGAGACCTTTGCTATGAAAAAAGAAGAAACAATCCAAGAAATGCATACAATATTAACTTCTATCACAAATGAGCTTCATTGCCTAAGAGAAGTGATTCCTTTGTACAAACAACAGAGAAAAATTCTTGGTGTTCTTCCTAAGTCCTGGAAAAGCAAGGTAGATGCCATAGCTGAAACAAAGAACCTAAAGACCCTCACTGTGGATGAATTGATTGAAAATTTTAAGACTCATGAGCTCAAAAAGCAGCAAAGGATGGAGAAGAAGGAAGTAAAAAGATAAAAATCCCTAGCTTTGAAGGCTTCTAAACATGATTCTAATTATGAAGACATTGAAGTTGCCTATCTGGCAAGTAGGATTGTTAGAGACATGAAGAAGAGTGGTCAGTTTCAAAGAAGAGGAAACAGTAGCAAGAAGGGAAGAAATGTTGAGGTGTGTCACAAATGTGGAAGTACTGAGAATTTCATTAAGGATTGTCCAATACAAAAATGGACTATAAGGATTACTTTAAAGCTATAGGTGAAAA
>NW_025844661.1:25549-44096 GCF_002878395.1 Capsicum annuum | reverse complement strand
CTTTAATAGATAGAGATACAAAAATTAATTTTGATAACATAAAAAATACAAAAATAAATTCTACTGAACTTTTTAAAGAGCTTACACAGTGTTCTACCTTCTATGAAAGTAGGTATAGAATATGTAGCTCATGGTGAAAAATATAAATACCAAACTATCAAACTCTAAATACTTAAATACTTACAAAAAGCTAATTAATCTTCAAGAAAAAACTTTATAAAACACAAATAACATTACCACAACTAGCTTATTTATTAATTTCTTATTCTTAATTTTGCTTCTCAAAAAAATTGACGACTTTCAATTTCTCTCCAGTAATAGAAAATTTTTGTGCTATTTTTATAACAACGATATTAGGGGCCTTGAATAGTCTAAATAAACTTAATTTTAACTATTCTACTGAGCAATTAATCACAATTAAAAAGATCTTAAATATTGATAAATAACAAATTATATTTCTTAGGATTAAAACAAGACCAATTTCAAGAGAGCAACAATGAAGAAAATCTAACAGTTCGAATCTAAGCACGATATATCACAAAAAAACAAAGAAACTCACAAAAAGAATCGTATAAGGTCGTTAGATCATACTACAGATGTCAAGAACTACACTATTTATAACACCATAGAAAGTTGGGATACATATTATAAAAATATTTAAACTTATAAAGATGTAAAGGCGACCTAATTTATCTCAAAAAAGACATACCTCATCGAAAGAATGAAAGATCCCAAATAAAGATGGTTGTACAACAAAATAAGGTGGAATCAAAGCTCATAACAACAGATCTGACGGTTAAAAATGAAGAAGACAAAAGATTAGGCACATATGAAATACAGACTAGAAAATGGATTGAAGATACTCACCAAGTTCATCTAAGTTAAAGTTAAACGAAGTCCTTTCGAATCTATGTATTGAGGTGAGTTTTCATACACAAAGGACAAGATTTGAACTCTATAATGGCTCTAATACCGAGAGAGAACAGAGGTTGAAAGAATAAGAAGAGAAATAACTTTTCAGCACTGGTGGGTCACTGAATATGGAGGAAAACCCTGCCTTATAAAGCCCTAAAAAATCATTCTACAACTTAGTAATAAACCCATTGTTTAGTGGCGGTGTTAGAAACAAACTCTAATATTTGAGTTGAAATAAAAATGTATTGGGTCATTTTGGTTGTTGTTTTTGAGCCTTACGTGGAATTTGATTGGGCTGCTGATTTTAGCACTACTTATGGGATAAATTTGGTTTCCTTTTGGGCTCTTTTGGACGCAATTTTGGATCTCTTCAAAACTAAATTTTAGCCTCTAATACTTCTATTCTTAGACTTTAACTTGGGGCTCCAAATAGCTATCATATTTTAACAATTCATTTCTCTTGGAATTGAACTCTTCTTCCCCAAAAGAACACCTTTCAATTGGCTATTGTCGTGTAATAGATAAGTCACGAGTTCAGCCAAGCAATTATTAGGTCATGAGTTCAACCAAGTATTACTAATGATGTTAGCATTAGAATACACTACCTACATCGTAGCACTTACAATATCATTCTTTCTCTAATTCTGCGAGGTCTCCCCTTTTTTTTATTACTTTAGCAAAACTTCTAATACATTAAAACAATAATTAAACTATCACTCACTGAGAAAAACTTAGCAAATCTTATTCATACTTTCATGAAAGATGAAGGATCATGACTTATAGATCGTGAGTTCGACCAAGTCCTTACTAGCTCACGAATTTAAACAAGCAATTATTAGATGCCAAATTCAAGAAAGTAAGTATTAGGTCATAAATTCAAATAAAGTAATATCAAAGTTATATCACTAGTCGAATGGAAATGGCAAATCTTATTCATGCTTTCATGAAAGATGAAGGATCATGACTTATAGATTGCAAGTTCGACCAAGTACTTACTAGCTCACGAATTTCGAGAAGCAATTATTAGATGCCATATTCAAGCAAGTAATTATTAGGTCACAAATTTAAATAAAGTAATAACAAAGTTATATCACTAGCCTAATGGAAATGGAAAATCTTATTCATGATTTTATGTGAGCAATTACTTGCTAACAAACCCGAAAAGAAAATTGCTGAGTCACAAATTCATGCACAATAATTATCAAGATCATGATTAGAAGAAATTTACTAATACAATTTATATTAGTGTAAACTATCTACATCACTCCTATTCGAGTATCCCCTTTTCTCGAATCCGAATAAATTTCTTAAATATATATAATTTTACAAAGATCCACTGATTCAAAAACTCAACAATAATAGTAACTGATTATTTTTTAATATAATCCTTCCATATAATATAAACAATCTATTTTACATCTTGCATATTTTTTCTGTGCAAAATTTAAGGTGAAGAATTATAAAATATAAACTTATCAATTAAATTTTACCTTTTTATAAGAAAAATAATCACATTTGAAATTATATTTTTTGAAAAATTGAAATTAAGTCTAAAATTAATTAAAAAAACTGGGCAAGTTTATGTCAATGGGTCTATGGTGTTTCTCTTTTTCCTTTTCCACCTTCACTTTACCAATAATAAACATTTCTCAATCATGTCTTGAAAAAGCCTTTGATAGGCTGGAATGATCCTTCATTAGCCAAGCGCTGATTTTTTTCAATTTCCCTCTGGGCTCTCCATACTAATCATGTCCTGCATCTCTACCTCATTTATTTCCATCCTTATCAATGGGGGCTGCATATCTAGTTTCAAGCCTTCCAGGGAAATAAGATAGGAAAATCCCCTATCTCTTTATATTTTCATCCTTTGTATAGAGCTTCTGTCTAGAAGGATTAATCATAAAGTGGACACTCGTTAGTAGAATCCTATTCAGATTAATCGTAGAGGCCCAAAAATCTCCCATCTTTTCTTCATAGATGGCCTTATCCTATTTGCTAAAGCTAACATTCTCAATTATACTACCATTGCTAGAACTCTTGCCATCTTCAACGCTCGCTCCGGCCAAAAAATTAATCTAGCCAAATCTAAGGTGCTTTTCTCCTCCAACTGCCACACCTCTACTAAGGATCATCTCACATCTACTCTTGGCATTAAGGCCAACAACTCTTTTGGGAGGTACTTGTGCTTTCCCATTTACCATGGCCCTCCCAGACTCAATGACTTCTAGTTCAATTTTAATAATTTAAGTACCAAATTAGTTGATTGGAAGGTTAAAATCCTGAACATGGCCGGTAAGACCACTCTTGCTAAGGCTAGTCTGGGAAGTATCCCCAGCTATGTCATGTCGTATATCCTTCTTCAGATTCATAATCTTATTGATAAGGCCCATAGAAACTTCATCTGGGGAACTACTGACTCCAAAAAAAAGAATGAAAATTGTTAGGAGGGATACTATCACCCAACCCAAACACTTGGGTGATCTGGGGATGCAAAATACTAGTATCAAGAATGAAACTTTGCTTTGCAGTTTAGCCTGGATACTGCATTCTAATACCTCTACCTTATGGGCTAGAGGTATTACCGAAAGAGCACACCTAACACCGTAAGACACATTTCCTCCCATTCTAGAATCTGGAGGTATGTTCATAGAGCCAGGAACCTCTATCATGATCTTTTACAATGGTTTGTTTATAATGGACACAAAGTTAATATTTGGAGAGATAGATGGGTCCCTAATCACCCTCCTTTATGCTCCATCATTCGAGGACCACTCCCCAAACCCTGTCCCTCCTTGTAACATTCTTCCTATTGTCAAAATGGAGTCTGAAATATTGATTCCCCACCTTTTGACATTCCCAACACAATTAAATTCAACATCCAAAACTCTTTCCTGCCTACCTATAAAAGTCAATCTGACACTCCTCTCCGACTTTCCACCGGCAACAGATTCTTCTTTTGCAAAATTGTCTACTATCACATATTCTATCAAAGGCAACACTCAAGTCATAGCTACCCTCAGCTAGTTTGGATTTGGAAACTCCATATTCCTAATAAAATCAAGTAGTCTCTTTGGCTCCTCCACCATGACAACCTTCCCACCAATTCTACTTTGGCCTATAGGGGTTTAACAACTTTCCTTACTGTCATAATTGCAACCACCAGCTAGGAGATGTTCCTCACCTCTTCTCAATTGTCTTCATGTTGTTTTCTTTTGGAAAGACATCATTCAAGGTTATAAAGGAGACAAATCCATTCCCCCAAGTTTTCCACCCTTCTACATGGAATAACACTTGGAAGTTGTTTAAGGATTCTAGTTATGACAACCTTCTAGATTGGGCAACCTTACTTTCATTTTTTCATTGGACCATCTGTAACAATAGGAATTCTAATGTGTTTAATAACAAATCCTTACCCCCCTCCCCCCGTCTTACAAAACTGCCTACTCGGTGGCATTCGAATTCTTTCATCTAAAAACTCACCTAAACCCTAAGTTGATTATCACTATAGAAGTCAACTAGATTTCCCCCAGGCACTTCTATAAGGTCAACGCAGATGGGTTTAGTTTTGGAAATCCTGGTAGGGGTGGAATAGGAGGTGTGATGAGGAACTCTAATGGTGAGTGGATCTTGGGCTTCTCTTAGAGTTTTTTTCATGCCACTAACAATTTTATGGAACTTGTTTTTTGCATGCCACTAATAATTTTATAGAACTTCTAGCTCTTAGAAAAGGCCTGCAGCTGGTTTTGGAGTATAATCTCAACCCCATATTATAAACATTGACTCTGAAGACGTAATGCATATGCTTAAAAATGTAAATTCACTCATTAACTTTTACATTCATGATTGCAGGTTGATGGTCAAAAGGATAGGCAGACCCCCTGTCCAACATAGCTACAGGGAAGAGAATAAAGTAGCGAATACAAATCTGTCCCACCCCCTTGTAGCCCATACAATATGGGATGATATGCAAAGAAAAAGTTTATGTAGGACAATTTCTAACCTACAAATGCTTGGGATACGCAATATTTAAAAACATAACATTACTATTCAAAAACCTATCCATATTCAGCAACTATCTGCATGCCTCCCTCTTCTAATCTGATTTTTTTTCATGAATCAACCTATTTCAGGTCTCTTCTCTTTCTCTTTTTAGTACTTTTTCATGACAGATTTAGAATTTAAAGTTATGAATTTCAAATTTTAAATTCTATACTGAGTTAGTTTAATATTATAATTTAAAAACAAAAAAACTAGTGGTTATTACCAACTATTCTAGTCTTGGTGGATGGTAATTGTTGATAGTGGCAGGTGAAAAATATTCAGTGGAATAAGTCGAAATGCACGTAAGCTGGCACAACACACAGTATAATAATAATAATAATAATAATAATAATAATAATAATAATAACAACAACAACAACAATAACAACAACAACAACAATAATAATAATATTAGTCCCTTCCATTCAATTTTTTGACGTATTGTTTTTTAATTGATTTTTTCACTAGAATCAAACTCTTGATTACATCCTTCACTAAACTAACTCTAGCTTCCTTTCGCTTGTATTAACTCTATTACAAGGTCATCTTGACAACTCTGCCAAGGACTCTATACACTGATTAACTCTAATCAGTATCAAACTTAAGCAACTCTACCTAAGCACTTATCTTATCAAAGAAAAACACTTCTCCTATAACATTAGTAGTTCAATTACAAATCAGGTCTCACTCAAGAAAAATTTCTATTTAAGCATATATAATCAGCTAAGAACTTGTGCAGTGTTGAAAAATTAGATTTTTGTTGCCTCACTTCACTCTTTGTAATTGCAAAAAATCATTTGATGAAGAAACATCTTTTTATTTTATTGATGAGTGATGATTAGGGCTAAAAAAGGATTGGTCCAGATGCCCCATTCAGTACGAGCAACACCTGAAAGTTTGTTACACAAGAAGACAAAACTTGTGCATACACGCATGCCAGATTTGTTGTACCATGTACATTCAGGGATCTGGTCCCTTGCAACTAGCTTCTCATTATCAAAACTATATACAATAATTTCCCCCTTTTTGATGATGACAAACCAACCATAAAACTTTGAGCATCAATACACATCCATCACATTTAATCAGTGTGATTACCACTCTGGAGAAGAATGTTCCCCCTATCATTATGCTTCCACCATCATGCAATACAGGGACCTAGTCCCTTGTTGTTATTTGCGGTAAAAACTTCTGAGCATATGTTTGATTCCCCTGTCGTTGTTGTTATTTATAGCACATGTTTTACTCTCCTAGTCACTGTGCCTTACCATATCAGTAACATGAGCACACACACCCCTGATACTTACATATGAAATTAGTATTCCCCTTTTTAGCATCATTGACAAGGATTAACAGTAAACCAAGAGTAAAGATAAGTACAAGCTAATTAACTCATGGTCACTGGGGCGACACTAACAGAAGAATAGCTTTAAAATAAAGGAAAACTAATTAGCTATAACATTCACTAATTAAGATAAATACCATAACAATATACTTAAAAAATTAGAAAAAGTATCTTTTGCAAATGCCACAATAGAAACTGACTCAGGAAGTTGACACACTAGGACTCAGGTAGAAGGGGCTTTAGGGGAGAGAGAATTTAGCAACATGTCCATTCCAGCAGCCCCAGTAGCATGAGCATCCAGTAATTATTTAGTGAGAGTTCTTACTTCAACATCAGTCCTTGTATTTCAGCAGTCAACTCCGCAATTTTGGCCTTGAGTTTTTCATTTTCTGGTGTAAGTTTTTCAGTGGTTCCAGGTCCCTTAAAGACTTTATTTATTTGGATAGCAATATGCTTTTTTTCACTTATAACAGGACTACCAGACTTTGCATCAGAGGACCTGGTCCTCTCAGCAACATGAACTTCTTGTATTTTCTTTTTAGTTACAATTACAATATCAGTGTCAGTATCCTCATCTTACCCAACCCCCACTAATTCAACATTTACCTCCTTAACTGTGGCAGCTTTCTTGAGTCTTCTCAGCTTTCTTGAGTCTTCTTCTTTTGGTGGTAGAGGACTTACTTTCCTTCATGGCATCTACTAGTAATTTTTGTTCAGATCCCCTAGTGGAATAAGATCTAGTGCCTTGTACACCAGTGTCAATCATTTTCTCCTTTCGTTTACCGTCCTTAAGTATCTTCATTTTCCAAATTAGATGTTTTTCATCATCATCCTTTTCATTTTCCCAATTTAGGGGTAATACAAACTCTCTATCCTCTTTTAACTCATCTTCTTCTACTATTATTTGATCTTCCCCACTAGCAGAACCTTCCTTGGGATCATTTCCAAGTAAAAGTAAATTTTTAGCTTCCAAATTTATGCTGATGAGACAATCAGATTTCTTTACAAGAAATTTTCATCAATTAGATTAACAAATATAGAGTTTGACTTAACAAGGGTAGGAGAACCAGGTCATTGTAAATTATCTAAATTTCACTACATTTCAATTCCACATAGGGAACCTGGATTTGAGGGGCATTAGAGGACTCTGATTTTTCTGAGGAATGAGGTCCTTCATATTGAAGAATCTTTTGCTCTATTGAAGATCCATAACCTTTGTTTAGGTTATCTATTTGGACAGAACATTCACTGGGTCTTAGAGTTTTGCTGTAACAGTTTCTCTTAGAGTCTCAAGAATCTCATGGGAAGGACAGACGAGTGACACTATTTGTGGCATTTGATAATGATCAGAGGGTATCTTTCATAAGGATTGAAGAAGAGGAAATTTCAAACATTTTGTGATTTTTTTAGATGAAAAAAGGAGGGACCAGTTTTGAGTTAATTGAGAAAAGAATGAATTAAGTGGAATTGAATTTATAATTTAAAAGATGATAGTTTGACATATAAGAGATACCTTTTAAAAATGATGCATCTGATGACAACGGTTGTTCATATTTAAACCAAATTGACAGTTTTTGTTCATATGGGATTGGACAAGTGGCCCTTTTAAAATAGAAATTTTATAAAAATATTAAGGCACATTATTTTA
The DNA here is from genome assembly GCF_002878395.1 of Capsicum annuum. Classification (NCBI taxonomy): domain Eukaryota; kingdom Viridiplantae; phylum Streptophyta; class Magnoliopsida; order Solanales; family Solanaceae; genus Capsicum; species Capsicum annuum. The sequence continues at coordinate 36,147 of NW_025844661.1, read as the reverse complement.
GTACTCACTTGAGTGATAGGACAAGGTCCCTCTCTTTCTTCAGTGAATTTTAAGCTTGTGATTGCTTCAACTATTTTTTCCCAAGGCTGACCCAATGGGTATACCTGCAAAGGTATGGTACTGGTGTAGATTAATATGCACTTACTTTATCATAGATACCTGTCTCCTTGACATAGCCAATTTTGAGAAGTGACATTGACTCAGATGTTAGGTCAGAGCATTTTGACCAAGCTCAGTCTCAATTTGCTCTTTTAGATCAGATTTGAGGGCCAAACTCTAGATTTTTTCTTCATTCAAACTGCCTCAAGTTTCTTATTTTAGGATGAATTCCTTTGTATCCAGTTCCCTTGTAATCATCTCTTACAAAGTGAGACATTTCCACGTTGAAGTGTCTTGAGAGTGAGAATTTAATCAGATCTTTAAAAACTGAGTATACACCACAACTATTAACAGATATTTCCTGACTGTAATCCCCTTTCTCATACCTGAATTCATGATCAAAAGTTGGATTTGGGAATCCACTTAAGTTTGAGTTTTCAAAAAGAGGACAATGGTGTGATCAAAACTTTCTTGGCCCATTTAGGTAGAGAATTGTTCCTCACATTTTTCAGAGGTTTGAACTCCTTATGTTGTGTACTCTCCTGATGAATATATCTGAAATTATTAATTCTACCTCTTATCCATCTCTGTCAACTTGCCTTAATGTGCTCATCCTTTTCACAGTAAGTACACATAGGAATGAAAACCTTATTTCTACTACCATTGATAGTCTTTCCTTGCCACCCAACAAGTTGGAATTCTCCTTGATAGCCCAGTCCTTTGCCATAATTAACACCATGACTAAATAGTTTAGGAAGGATCTATGAAGAAGCATTCCATTTAACAGACTTGTTCAACAATTCTCTTAAGCGGACTAGGTCCCTTGTTAACTTTTCATTCCTGTAAAATGTAGTAAAGTATTTTTGGGAATCTTCTAATCTTTCATTAAGATTAACTTGAAGCCTTAAAGCTACTTTGTTCCCTTTTCCATCTACATCATTTATTTTCTTTAGATGACTTATCAAACTCAGATTTTTAGATTTCATCTCAGTAGTTAGTTCACGTACAGAGTCTATCAACATACTTGCAAGCCTTTTTATTTTCCTATCCATGTAGTTATCGATTTTCTCCTTAATATCAAATAGTGTTACCTTTTTTTATCCTCTGTGTCTTCTATGAATGTATATACGGAATAATAGATAACTGGACTATCTTTCACTACGAGCATAGAAACATCTCCTATCTTCTCATCTTCACCTGAATCACTGGAATAGTCTCACCATCCTGCTAAAGCTTGCTTTACTGCATAACCAGCTGCACCTTATCTTCTTGATTTTGTAGGGACCTGGTCCCTTAACTTTCCCTTTTCACCTATAGCTTTAAAGTAATCCTTATAGTCCATTTTTGTATTGGACAATCCTTAATGAAATTCTCAGTACTTCCACATTTGTGACACACCTCAACATTTCTTCCCTTCTTGCTACTGTTTCCTCTTCTTTGAAACTGACCACTCTTCTTCATGTCTCTAACAATCCTACTTGCCAGATAGGCAACTTCAATGTCTTCATAATTAGAATCATGTTTAGAAGCCTTCAAAGCTAGGGATTTTTATCTTTTTACTTCCTTCTTCTCCATCCTTTGCTGCTTTTTGAGCTCATGAGTCTTAAAATTTTCAATCAATTCATCCACAGTGAGGGTCTTTAGGTTCTTTGTTTCAGCTATGGCATCTACCTTGCTTTTCCAGGACTTAGGAAGAACACCAAGAATTTTTCTCTGTTGTTTGTACAAAGGAATCACTTCTCTTAGGCAATGAAGCTCATTTGTGATAGAAGTTAATATTGTATGCATTTCTTGGATTGTTTCTTCTTTTTTCATAGCAAAGGTCTCATACTGAGTATTCAGCATATCTACTTTTAAATCTTTCACATCATAAGTACCTTCATGAACGGTCCTCAAAAAATTCCAGATCTCCTTAGCACTTTCACAAGCAGAAATTTTGTTGCATTCATCATGCCCTATACCACAAGCCAACGACTTCTTGGCTTTGTATTTTTTTTCAATCCTTATTTTATCTTGATCATTGAACTCTTTCCTGCTTATGACAACTATTCTTATAACTTCTCCTTCTTTGACTTCTCTAACAGGAACATGAGGATCATCAAGAATTATATCCATTATCTCACTATCTTCAGCCTTAGTGAAGTCAAACATCCTGATTTTTGACCACATATAGTACTGCTCATTAAATTTAGGTGTCCTTGTGGTAGATTTCCCTTCTTCTTCCTGATTAGGTTGAGCAACCATGATAACCAAATCACTCTAGGTGTGAACCTTTTAGAGTGATCTGGATCAAATATCAATTGTTGAAACCCTAGTGGTTGCACCACACAGTGAGGGCCAGGTCCCTTAAACTCAATCACAGACAAAACCTAGTAAAATAACCAGGAATCAAAGGACAGTCCATGTAACGTCCCGAAAAATGGGTCCCGAAGCGTCACATGGTGCTTGAGGCTATGAGTAAACCCAAGCTAATCCTTTGAGCCATTTTCATTTAGTTCAACACAAATCAACGGGGTTTCATAAATAACCCTCAAATATCAACAGAGTAATCATCATCCAAGAATAAAAGAATTTCAGAAAGATAACAAAATATGACTTATTATTCAACTCCCAACATCTATACTAGTCTGACAAGCCTATAAGAGAATCAATAAAACCAGCGAGCCATTGAGACATGCCCCAATTGAATCATACTCAGTTATCAAATGTAAAAAATTCTGTGAAACCAACATCAGACATCACATCCTCAGAACATGAGGACACACCACAATAGAGGATGTAGAACAGTGTGCCCGAAGAATCACTATCAAACCTAGAACTGAGCACCTGAACCTACATTTCGAGAAAGTGCAGCCCACATCTGAAGATGTGGATCAGTACCATGGAAAGGAACCAAGTATATGGGGGTGTATACAGTTGTATAAACATCATCATCATAAATATTTATAAGAAATATACAGGATATATGAAAGATTCACATAGCCCGAAGAAAATCATCATAATCATGAGAGGATAAAATAAGTACAATATCATATGTGAGTCATCATATAATTTGTCAATCACTTTCATTTCATCAAGAATATCAATTCTCGTAATGTAATATCATTTAAATCTTTCGAAAGAATAACTTTCACAATTCCACTTTCAAATCACTTCACCATTCACCATAGACACAAGGAAACACACATGCACTTGGAGATCTTATAACCGCCATAATCCATGTGAGATACATGAAGTCCAACGTACCACCCACATTGGGGAGAGCCGTCCTATCCTTGCCATCGGAGTAGGACTATTGATATCAAATCCACACAAACTAGTGATCACTATATAAATCAGCCTCAGGCTCACTCCTACGGGGGCACGTAGTTCTAGGAAAGTAAGATCTCTTTATACCTTCCCTCGATGCTAAAGATTTCTCTCGGACTTAGCTCAGATCATTTCAAAGACAATCCACAACAAAACAATTTCAGTAATATATAAATATACATCAGGAGCCATCATGCTTCCCATCTATCAAAATCAACCACGTTGTGGATTTCTTTCACACTCGAGTTCAAAACAACTCCATTACGACCAAAAGGTCAAATCATTCAAAAGATCTCAAATATTCAACATCAATGTGCTTATAACACACACTTTCTCAAAAAAACACAATTTCCAATGGGGATTCATGACACAAATATCAAAATCATGATAAATATCGTTCAAGATTCATGTTTTATATCTCCACACATGTAAATTCATCTTTCAAAATCATAAACATCAAGATTTCATAATAATAATCATAATATATGGGTTCATGCTTCAAATTCGTAAAATCCAAATAAAAATCATGCCTTTGTAAAGAAAATTACTTTTGGGCACAAGAATGAAAGAGAGTTTTTGTTGAAAACCCCCACATACCTTGAATGATGAACTTTAGATCGATACTCATTTTTGAGATGTTAATGGTGCCTTTGAATGATGGTTCTTGGATTTCATGAACTAGGAACTTGGAATCTTGAATAAATTTGCAGAATTGATGGTGAACTTTGGAGGTTCTTGAAGTTCGATGTTGGAGCTTAGGGTTTTCTTTTTGAGAGAATTTTGATGAAATATAACATACAATGCTTCTAATAGGCTTTAATATAGGGTTTGGATGGATTTTGGGTGAGGGGGAACGACCAAAACGCCCCTAAAATCAAATAGTTCTCGAATCTGTCCTTTGGTGGACTGTTTTGATAGTCTGAAGTAGATCAACCATAACGTTTTACTCCAATATCCAAATTGGATAAAACTAATTTCATTAGAAAAAGGACTCTCATATATTTATATTGATATATAGTATCTCACCAGTATCATTGTGTACGAGGAGTTATGATCGTTTGAAGTTGACCTAAAAATTCACTTTTGTTAGGCTGAAGTAGATCGACCATAACTTTTTGCTCCGATAGACAAATTGGATGACACCAATTTCATTGCAAAGAGGACTCGTAGAGATTTCCGTTGATATTTAGTATATCACACAGATCATTATGTACAAAGAGTTATGATCGTTTAAAGTTGGAGAAAAAATATGCCAGGCCTCAGTAATTTTTCCTGCACATTTTACTAGTCACTACTATTCACGGTTAGATCAGAATGTTCATAACTCGTCGCTCGGGTGTCCGTTTTGGATGATCCACATATCGTTGGAAAGCTTATTCAATACTATATGCAATGGTGGGTCATAATATACGACATTATGCACGGAAAATTTATAATTCATTCTAGAAGATAGAACCCAACATGTTTACGCACAAAATTTCAACAAAAAATTTCCCGGGGTATTACATCATCCCCCTTGGAAAAATTCATCCTCGAATGACGCTAGACATGCCAAGATTAGATAGGGAATATAGAATACAGCTGAAACCATTTGTTAGACTCATCACCACATCGTTTCTCACTCGGAATACAACATAGAATGCCTAAATTCAAGAAACTACAGCTAAACACATAATAAATGACAGTTGAACTACTGTAAATTTTATCAAAAGTGCGTGATTTAGGAAAGAACGGTACCTTTGGCTTGATCGGAGTTCGTGGAAAATAGGTGCGGGTAATTGGATCGCATATCCTCCTCAGCTTCCCAAGTTGCACCTTCAACAGATTGGTTTCAACACAACACCTTGACCAAGGGAACTTCTTTGTTCCTTAGTCTTTGGACACTGAAATCAAGAATCTCAACAAACGAAAGATTTTCTTGAATGTCAGCACTCACAGAGGAATCCACTACCACAACATCGCTAATATGTTTTCTAAGCAAGGAGACACGGAATATTGGATGAACAGAGGACAACTCGAAAGGCAACTCGACCTCATAAGCTACCTTACCAACACGGCTAAGAATTTTGTAAGGACCAACATAATGGGGACTAAGCTTCCCCTTCTTTCCGAATCTCTTCACTCCCCGCATGGGTGAAATTTTCAGATACGTAGGTCACTTACTTCAAAATCCAGGTCTCTTCTTCTAACATCCGCATATGGCTTCTAACGACTCTGCACAATTTTCAACCTATCCCTAATCAACTGAACTTTTTCCATAGCCTCAAATACCAAATCAGGACCACTCACAGCCGCTTCACCCATCTCGAACCAATCTATGGGTGATCTACACTTCCTCCCATATAAGGCTTCAAATGGAGCTATGCCAATACTAGAGTGGAAACTGTTATTGGAAGCAAACTCTATCAACGATAAGTGATCATCCCAACTTCCCTTAAAGTCAAGTGCACAAGCTCTCAACATATCCTCTAAGGTCTTGATGGTCCGCTCAGCCTGACCATCGGCCTGCGGATGAAAAGCAGAACTCAAAAGCATTTGGGTACCAAGACCCTTCTAAAAAGCTTTCAAAAATTGCGAAGTAAACGGAGTACCCCTATCCAAAATGATAGACAAGGGAAATCCATGCAGTCTGACTAGCTCTCGGATATATAATCTAGCATAATCCTCAGCAGTATATGAAGTATGAAAAGGAAAGAAATGAGCAGACTTAGGCAACCTATTAACCACAACCCAAATGAAATCATGATGGCATCGGGAAGAAGGTAAACTAATCGCGAAGTCCATATTTATCTCTTCCCACTTCCAAGTGGGAATACTAAACTCTGGCATCATACCACAAGATCTTTGGTGTTCAACCTTAACCTGTTGGCATATTGCACACTTAGCTACAAACATTGATGTATCTTTCTTCATGCCACTCCACCAATAGATTTCCTGAAAGTCTTGGTACATCTTGGTGGCACTAGGATGAATAGAATATTGCGCCCCGTGCGCTTCAGCCATAATCCTCTATCTCTGATCGTCAACATTCGGGACACACAATCTACCCTGTAATCTAAGCACACCATCTCCCCCTTGGGAGAAAACCTCTACTTTTTGGTCCTTGACTGACTCCTTCAGTCTGACCAAACTAGAATCTAAGTATTGCTTTTCCTTCACTTCTGAAACCAAGGAGGATTCGGAACTACTCTGAACCCCTATACTACCTTTAACACAGTCAAACAACCTAAACCCCAATCTAGCCAAATGATGTACATCAGATTCAACTCTTTCTTACCTTCTACCGCATGCAAAACACTACCCATGGACACTCTACTTAGGGCATCCGCCACAACATTGGCATTTCTCGGATGGTACAACACACTCATATCATAGTCCTTTAACAATTCTAACCATCGTCTCTGCCTAAGATTCAATTCTCTCTGGGTAAACACATGCTGCAGACTCTTATGATCAGTGAAAATATCAACATGGATATCATACAAATAGTGTCTTTAGATTTTCAAAGGAAACACAACAGCAACCAACTCAAGGACATGGGTGGGGTAATTTTTCTCATGGGGTTTCAACTGTTTAGAAGCATAGGCTATCACCTTACCCTTCTGCATCAATACGCAACCCAACCCAACTCTCAAAGCATCACAGTACACCACAAAACCATCAACACCATCAGGCAAAGTATAAATAGGGGCTGAAGTGAGTCGAGTCTTTAACTCTTGAAAACTCTTCACATAAGATTCAGACTATAAGAACTTTTCTTTCTTTTGAGTCAACCGAGTCATAGGAGACATTATAGAGGAGAAACCCTCAACAAAACAACGATAATAGCCAGCTAAACCCAAGAAAATTCGGATATCAGTCGGAGAAATAGGTCTAGGCCAATTTCTAACAGCTTCGGTCTTTTGGGGATCAACTCTAATGCCCTCGAAAGAAATGATATAACCCAGAAAAGCAACTGACCTTAGCCAAAACTCGCACTTACTGAACTTGGCAAACAACTTGTGATCTCTAAGGTTTTGTAAGATAGTTTTGGATATGATCAGAATATTCATCCTCACTACAGGAGTACACCAGTATATCATTGATGAACACTATAAAAAAACATATCCAGATATGGTCTAAAAACTCGATTCATGAGGTCCATGAAAGATGTTGGGGCATTATTTAACCCAAAAGACATAACAAGAAACTCAAAATGGACATAAAGAGTTCTGAAAGCAGTTTTTGGGATGTCACACTTCCTAACTTTGAGTTGATGATAGACGAAACGAAGGTCTATCTTTGAGAAATAACTTGCACCTTGCAATTGGTCAAACAAATCATCTATTCTCGGAAGAGGGTACTTACCTTTTATGGTGACTTTATTTAGTTGGCGGTAATCAATGCACATATGCAAAGAGCCATCTTTCTTTCTTACAAACAACACAGGAGCACCCCAAGGAGAAATACTGGGCCTTATGAAACCCTTATCTAGTAGATCTTTGAGTTGCTCTTTCAACTCCTTAAGTTCTGCAGGGGCCATATGGTAAGGAGACATAGAAATGGGTTGAGTATCACGAAGAAGATCAATCCCGAACTCTAACTCTCTGTAAGGAGGTATCCTTAGGAGATCATCTGGAAAGACATCAGAAAACTCATTGATGACGTTAATAGACTAGAGAGTTGGAGTCTCAGACTTAGTGTCTTTGACTCTAACCAAATGGTAAATAAGCCCCTTAGAAATAAGCTTTCTAGCTTTGAGGTTAGAGATAAAATGACTCTTGGGTGACACAAAATTCCCAGACCACTCAAACACGGATGCACCCGAAAACTGAAACTTGACCACTCAAGTCCGACAATCAATAGAGGCATAAGAAGAATACAACCAGTCCATACCCAAAATCACATCAAAATCTACTATGTCTAACTTAATCAGATCAACCAACAAGACTCTTTGAAGAATGTTAACAGGACACTTTTTATACACTTTCTGGGCAACAATCGAATCACCCACTGGGGTAGAAACTAGGATAGGCTCAGGAATAATCTCAGGACTCATTTCAAAATTCACAGCAATCAAAGGTGTAACATATGAAAAACTAGATCCAGGATCCAACAAAGCATACACATCAAACTGATATATACGAAGCATACCAGTAACAATATCGGGAGAGTCCTCCTATTCCTAGAGGGACGATAAAGCAAAGAATCTATTCTGGCACTACCCGCCAGCATTGCTAGAAGAGGTGACCTAACCTGGGGCTGGACGATTCGCTGGAACTGAAGCACTAACAGTCTGACTCTGGGTCTGAGGGCGATAGTCACAACACCCTTGTCCATCCTGTGGACAACCTCAAACTCTATGACCGATGTCACCACACCGAAAACAACCCCTCTTCTTACCCCAACACTTACCCGAATGAGCCCTACCACACTTAGGACACAGGGGATGATTTGGCTTACTACCAGGACTGTATTGGGATCTAGATGCATATGACCTGTTACCTTGCTCCTGTCTACCTCTAGGCATGGGAGCACTAGCAGATGACAGTGATGGCATAGACGAACGATCCTAATACTGAGGTTGACTCCCTTTCTGCGATCTAGTCTAACCCTATTGGTGCTGCTTGGACCTAGCTCTCATATTTCCTCTTATTCGATCTCTATCCTTAATCTTGTCTGCCTTAATCTATTGGGCATGAGTCATCATCCTAGAAAGATTCATCGCACTATTCAGCGTAGCAGACCTACACTCCTTAACCACTTAACTAGAACCTCCAGTCACAAACTTACTCATACTAGCCCGATTATCAGCCACTAAGTCAGGAGCATACTTGCCCAACTGATTGAACTTTAGACAGTACTCCCTAACAGTCATAGAGCCCTATCGCAGGTTCATAAACTCTTCCACCTTTTCCTTCCTCATCTCCAAAGGGAAATACTTATCCAGGAATACATCTTGGAACTCTTGCCAAGTTGTAGGGACAACTCCCTCACCTCAACCTTTCCTCCAAGCAACAACCCAGTCATAAGAAAGGTCTTTTAACCTATACAGAGCCAACTCCACGCTATATTCCTCAGATACATGCATCACCTGAGTAATCTACCGCACCTCCTCTAAAAACAATCGTGGATCCTCATCAGACTTTGACCCATAGAATTTTGGCGAATTCATACGCATGAAATAATAGATCCTAGCATCAGCTTAATCACCTCCCTATTGCTGTGGAGTCGGGGCCGAGTTGGCCTGAATATTTGCAGTAATAGCTTGGGCCAGCGCCTGAAAGGCTGCCCAAAATTTAGCATGAGACACTTTTTCATTCAACGGGTCAGCGAGTTGAGGTTACTGACCATCATTATTTCTTCTCACTCGATGTGGAGGCATATTTTTGAAAGAGGAGAGCAAGAATCAATAGTAGAGAGAGACACTTTAAGAACGATAGACTTCTGAAAGAAAAAATCATACTTTTTCCTAAAATGTCTTGTAGCCTCTTGCTCATAGATGTGGCACGCCACACATCGATGATCAAGACTCTACTTAACGCATCTTGTCAGACTTCCTAGGACACCTTAAAACCTTAGGCTCTGATACCAAGTTTGTAACGCCCCAGAAAATGGGTCCCGAAGCGTCACACGGTGCTTGAGGCTACGAGTAGCCCCAAGCTAACCCTTTGAGCCATTTTCGTTCAGGTCAACACAAATCAAGGGGGTTTCCATAAATAACCCTTAAATATCAATAGAGTAATCATCATCCAAGAATAAAATAATTTCAGAAAGATAACAAAATATGACTTATTAGTCAACTCCCAACATCTTTACTAATCTGACATGCCTTTAAGAGAATCAATAAAACCAACGAGCCATTGAGACATGTCCCAACTGACTCATACTCACTTATCAAATGTAAACAATTCAGTGAAACCAACATCAGACATCACGTCCTTAGAACATGAGGACTCCCAGACTTAGCTCAGATCATTTCAAAAACAATCCACAACAAAACAATTTCAGTAATATATAAATATACATCAGGAGCCATCATGCTTCCTATCTATCAAAATCAACCACATAGTAGATTTCTTTCACACTCGAGATCAAAATAACTAAATTAAGACCAAAAGGTCAAATCATTCAAAATATGTCAAATATTCAACATCAACATGCTTATAAGACACACTTTCTAAAAAAAACACAATTTCCAATGGGGATTC
>NW_025844661.1:24662-25449 GCF_002878395.1 Capsicum annuum | reverse complement strand
ATAAGACACACTTTCTAAAAAAAACACAATTTCCAATGGGGATTCACAACACACTTATAAGATTCATGCTTTATATCTCTAAACATGTAAATTCATCTTTCAAAATCATAAACATGAAGATTTCATAATAATCAACATAATATATGGGTTCATGCTTCAAATTCGTAAAAATCAAATAAAAACCATGCCTTTGTAAATAAAATTACTTTTGGGCACAAGAACAAAAGATAGTTCCTGTTGAAAAACCCTACATACCTTGAATGATGAACTTTAGATCGATACTTATTTTTGAGATGTTAATCGTGCCTTTGAATGATGGTTCTTGGAGTTCTTGAACTAGGAACTTGGAATCTTGAATAAATTTGCTGAATTAATGGTGAACTTTGGAGGTTCTTGAAGTTGGATGTTGGAGCTTAGGGTTTTTATTTTAGGGAATTTGATGAAATATAACATATAATGTTTCTAATAGGCTTTAATATAGGGTTCGGACGGATTTTGGGTGAGGAAAAGTGACCAAAATGCCCCTAAAAATCAAATAATTCTCGAATTTGTCCTTTGGTGGATTGTTTTGATAGTTTGAAGTAGATCAACCATAATGTTTTGCTCCTATATCCAAATTGGATGAAACCAATTTCATTAGAAAGATGACTCTCATATATTTCCATTGATATATAGTATCTCACCCAGATCATTATGTACGAGGAGTTATGATCTTTTGAATTTGACCCAAAAATTTGCTATTGATAGGCTGAAGTAGATCAACCATAACTTTTTGATCCGATAGACA
>NW_025844661.1:19855-24562 GCF_002878395.1 Capsicum annuum | reverse complement strand
AGTAGATCAACCATAACTTTTTGATCCGATAGACAAATTGGATGAAACCAATTTCATTGCAAAGAGGACTCGTAGAGATTTACGTTGATATATAGTACATCACCTAGATTATTATGTACAAGGAGTTATGATCATTTATGATCATTATGTACAATACTGTTTACTACTATTCACAGTTCGATCGGAATGTTCATAACTCGTCACTCGGGTGTCCGTTTTGGATGATCCACATACCGTTGGAAAACTTATTCGATACTCTAAGCAATGGTGGGTCATAATCTAAGACATTATGCATGGAAAATTTATAATTCATTCTAGAAGATAGAACCCAACACGTTTATGCACAAAATTTCAACGAAAAATTTTCCGGGGTATTACGGTGCCGGAAGAGTAAAAACACAAAATTTTAATGTGAAAACCCCCTTTTTTCGAGGAAGGAAAAAACCATGGATTGCCCTTACAAGTACTTCAAAATCCACTATGATGAAACTCTTGATTACAACCTTCACTGAACCTAATTTCTTCATTCTCACTTCCAATTCCCTTATGAAATATATCTAGGCTTTTTATTTAAGGACATTAATCTTCCAAAAATCATCGATAAATATTCAAGATTTCTTAAAGAATCAAGTTCCTCATAGTATGGGCTTCAAGAATCATCTATTACAAGTGCGGATAGAGTCTGAAGCACTAGAATTCATCCAATTTCAAAGATTAAGGTATGTGGGGTTTTGAACAAGGGCAATTATTTTGTTCTTGTGCCCAAAGATTTGATTTCTATCATGGATTTATATGATTTTCCAAGTGGGTTTATTCCCAGATTACTTCATCATGACATTATGAGAATATAAATTTTTCAAGCTTTGTTATGCATGATTATTTTGCCATTCCCAAGTTATGACTTGATATTTAATATTGTGAATTTCATGCTTTGCTTTCAAGATATGTGTCAAGCTTTAAGCTTCCTTCTGACAAACTGGATTATTGAGTATAGTGATTCATTAGATTGAGTTGTTACAATGAGTCTTGATATTTCCTCAAAGTTATTGATGTTGTCATGATTTAATGAATTGATACATTTTGATATTGAGAAAGATTGATTTGATTTGAGTCGAGTTAGGAATCCACAAATTTATTATGATTTGATAAATGAGAAAGATATTTGATTTGGTCTTCATGAGAGACCCTTGTGATGTTTGTGGTGAATTTCCTAACATGTTCTGAGCTTGTGTCTGGGAGTAGTATTTAGCACCGAGCGGGAAATGTGATATTTCCCCAAAACTATATGCCACTGTAGGATTGATATTGATAATTGTAGGCCAGAGGACGAGTATGATATTGTGATCACTAAGTTTAGGTTGTACTCCCTGGCATCAGTACGACGCTCTCGCCAATGTGGGATTCTCTTCTTAAAAGGAAAAAACGTTGGACTCCATGTCGCTCACAAGGTTTATGTCGGTTATAAGAACCTCCCATGTCCACAAGAGTTGAGTTTCATGAATTACCAAGTCACTCCGAGTCTTGAGTTGAAGAGTTGAGTTGTTTATGATTATTTATGAGGTTTTTATCATATGATTTATTTACTATGAGATCATGAAAAGTTTGTTTGAATCTACCTCAAGCCAAGTGAGCTATCCTTGTACATATGCATATTTTTATGAAATTGATGATGATATTTGCATTGTTGCATACACCCTTGCATACTTAGTACATTCCAAAGTTCTGACCCACATATTTTCCTATGGACTACATTTTCCGCAGCCACATTAGCGATATTCGAGTTCCTCAACTACGTTTCCTCAGTGGTGAGTCCTCATGGTTGGAGGACCGTGTCTATATTTTTGGTGATATCGTTCTGTTGCTATGGCTTTCAGTCAGCTGGGGGTTTGTCCCAATGGCTTCTTGATTTTGATGTATAGAGGATTTATCAGACTAGAGGGTTGGTATGTATAGACATTCAATATATTTTGGTTGTACAGTCTAGTATTCTCCAGTATTTCTCTTGAACCCGATGTGGTATATCTCTTTGTTGTGCATGACTATTGTTGAATTGAATTCCTTGAGGTAGTGTCTGGATCCAAAGGTTAGCTTGGGGCTACGTGTAGCCCTAAGCACCGTATGACGTCTTGGGATAAAATTTTGGGGCGTTAAAATTTCACCTAATCGATCGTGGTGAAGTCAGCAACAGATTCACCAAATGATACACCTTAGGCTAGGATTGATATGAGAATGAGCTGAGTTTTATGAAAAAGATGAGACTAAATTTTTTTAATCTAAGGAAATTAAATTATGTTGTTGAGAAGAGGGCAGGGAGGAATTTGATGTTACAAATTTGGTGATTTTAGGGGAGGTGCTCAGTCACTTGATGCGTTTCTAACCTAGAAGGGATGAAAAATGAAAGAACTTGTGTGCACTGTCTATGGAGTGGAGTGTACTATCATGCCTTTATTTTTTTTAGAAAAAAAAAAGAACCTCAAAAGAAAGACACAAAAATCTTAATACCTAGAACATAATGCCTAGACTGTAACGCTTAGAGCATAACACCTAAAATGTAATGCCTATATATATACTCTTCACATATATTATGAAGAGTTAACTAATCAAATATTTGTAATTCATTTTGGAGTCTACTTTCTCTCACCCTATACCGAATTCAACTTGAAGAAATGAAAAACAAAAAATATTAAGTTTTGTTTTATATATATCTATTGTCACTAATAGAGATTGCAAACTAAGTTTTTTGGTTTAGATATAAAACAAAACTTGGTATTATTTGCTTTTCTAATAGAAATAGAAAACTAAGTTTTTTTGTTTTATATATAAAACAAAACTTAGTATTCTTTGCTTTTCATTGCTTCAAGTTGAATTCGATATAGAGTGAGAGCAAGTAGAATCTAAAATGGATTACAAAAATTTGATTAGTCAACTCTTCACAATATATGTGAAGAGTATATTTATAGGCATTATATTTTAGGTGTTACACTTTAAGTGTTATAGTCTAGACGTTATATTTCAGGTATTAAGTTTTTCTCACTTTCTTTTTTAGGTTATTTTTTAAAATAAAATAAAAAATAAAGGTATGATAGTACATTCCACTCATAGACTGTGCACACCAATTCTTCATTCATTTTTCATTTCTTTTGGGTCAGAAACACGTCAAGTGACTGAGTACCTCCCTTAAAGTCATCAAATTTGTAACAACAACTTCCTCTCTAAATGAGATATGATATGAATTGTCCTCTTTTTTATTATGCATTGAATCTTTAATCGGAGATGCATGATATAGATGTTGTCCAAAGAGTGTATTTGAATTTAGAAGTTCACTAATATGTGCAAATATTAAATGTAGTACCCAATTATTGACAACTAAAGTCGTTATTTTAATATTCAAAACCTATAAATTTGAAATCACGACTCCATTTTTGTACTATTTTTTCTTGCTCTTTTCAATAGAACTACAACTAGGTAGCATTATATTACGCTAATTATTTTAGTTTTTACCTCTATATTCTATAAAATAAAATTATTTAAGTGTTTGGGTGGTTAAATGTTACTAACAAATGGTCCATAAATTGATAATTCCACCCAATTTTTACTCTTTTAATTTCTTGGATTGTCTCCCCAATTGAAAGGTTTTTAACTTTTGTTATGTATTAAATTTGTGTCTAGTGAGGCATAAGTTATTTAAGGACATTGAGCATTAGTACAATAACAACAACATACTCAATATATTCCCACCAAGTGGGATATAGGGAGGATAAGTATATGCAATTCATACCACTACCTCAGATGTGAGATAGAGAGGTTGTTTCTGATAGACCTCCCGCTCAAAATAAAACAATCTAAACAAGGAATAGTAAAATAATAAGATACAATACAAATCAACATATCCAATAATACCATAAAAAAGATACACCAAGAAATACAACATCCTAAACTCATATTAACCTTCTACCCTAATCCCCCTCCTTTACCAATTCCTATCTAGGTTCATGTCCTCGATAAGCTGGAAATACTTCATGTCATGTCTAACCACCTCTCTCTAATAATTCTTTGGTTTATCTCTACCTCACTTGAAATGATCCCCACACGTCCTACTGGTAATTTGTGCCCCTCCTCCTCATATGACCAAACCATCTCAACCCTGTTTCCATCATCTTGGCTTTCACCAAAGCCACTCTCACCTTATATCGAATAACATCATTTCTAATCCAATCATTTCTAGTACACCCACACATCCACTGAAGCATTCTCATCTCGACTACCTTCATCTTCTGGATGTAGGCCTTCTTAACAAGCCAACACTCTCTCCCATATAATAAAACCTGTCTAACTATCACTCTGTAAAACTTGACTTTAAGTTTAGGAGGTACCTTCTTGTCAAACAAGATTCTAGAGGCAAGCCTTCATTTCATCCACTCTACCTCAATTGATAAGTGACATCTTCGTTAATCTCTCTATCCTCCTAAATCATAGACCCTATATACTTGAAACTATCTCTTATTGATAGAATGAGTATCAAGCTTAACAACCACATTGGAATCATGATACACCTCGCTATACTTATACTCCATATATTTCATCTTGGACCTACTCAGCCTAAATCCTTTAGACTCAAAGGTTTGCCTCCAAACCTCTAATTTAGCATTAGCTTCACTATGTGTCTCATCAATCAAGACCATACCATTCGCAAAAAGTAAACAGTAA
>NW_025844661.1:0-16855 GCF_002878395.1 Capsicum annuum | reverse complement strand
ACTGTTTGTTTGAATTCGTGATATGGTAATTGCTTGTTCAAGTTCGTAATTATATAAGTTGAATGATGATTTTAATGTTGTTATGATGCGTATGAAGTTTTGTTGAAGAACAAAGTAGAGGCGCATGATGCGTATGAAGTTTTGTTGAAGAATAAAGTAGAGGCGCCTCAACAAGATTCGAGAAAGAACATCGCTCAAGGAGGTATGATGTAGATGGTTTACTCTAACGTGAATTGTAATTGCAATTATTTATTTAAATTTGCGGTATAATAATTGCTTGTTTGATTTCGTGATTTATAAGTTGAATGATGATTTTACGGTTGTTGTGACATGTATATGAAGTTTTAGTGAAGTACAGAGTAGAGACACTTGAACAAGATTCCAGAAAGAACGACGCTTGACGAATATGATACAGTAGATAGTTTACTTCAATGCAAAAAACATTTGTAAATTTGTGTTAAACTCGTGATATGATAATTTTTTGTTTGAATTTGTGATATGGTAATTGTTTGTTTGAGTTTGTAATGTATAAGCTAAATGCCGATTGTATTATTGCTTTGATATATGTGAAGTTTATAATTGCTTGTTCGAGTTAGTGATTCATAAGATGAATGATGATTTTATTATTGTTTTGATGTATGTGAAGTTGGTAATTGCTTGTTTGAGCTCGTGATTTGTAAGCTAAATGATGATTTTACTATTGCTTTGATGTATATGAAGCTGATAATTATAAATTATGTCTTTGAGTTCGTGATTTATAATGTTTATTTTAATACTGCTTTGATGTCTATGAAGTTCTATTGAAGTATAGCATAGAGACACGTGATCAAGATTCGAGAGAGAATAACGCGTGAGGAATATGATGTAAATAGTTTACTCTAATATAAGTTGAATTAGTTTAGTTTGATAATTACTTCTTTGAATTTACGACTTAGTACTTAATTGTGTAAATTTGAGAATTAAAAATTGTTTATTTGAATCGGTGAACTAGTAATTGTTTGTTCGAACTTGTAATTTATCAATCATGATTTTCGTCTCCATAAAGCCTGGATTTGTGATGTAGTACTTGTTTGTTGGAATTTGTGAGCAAGTGGTTGTTTATTTGAACTCGTAATGCATAAGTTAGGTGATAATTTTATTATTGTTTAAAGGCATGTTTAGTTTTACTGAAAGAACAGAGCAGAGAGACTGACCTCAGCACGATTAGAGAAAAGGAGATACTGTAAATGATGTGATGTAAATAATCTATTTTTGTTGCTAACAACACTGGTAATTATTTGTTTGAATTTGTTGCTCAGTAATTACTTGTTCAAATTCATGACTTTGTGATTGCTTGCTCGAATTCAAGACCTAATAAATATCCCTTGAATTAGAAATTTATTGATTATACAAAAGTAAAAGATCCAAAGGTGTTTTATTGGTAAAAAAGAGTTCTAGTTAAGGGAAATGAATCTATACTATCTTAAAATTATGAACTCCCAATAAAAGTAAATTATTATTTTTATTCAATGCTAGAATAAGAAAGATATAAATAGCAGTTTTTGTTTTATTTCCTTTTTATAAAACAAAAATCTCTTTGTGATATCACGTGACAATTTAGGAATAACATATATATGTTCAAAAAATTAATTTTATTTGTAAAAAGACTTCACATAGTAATTTTTTTTCCATAAAAAAATGGCTACACTATATCCACAAGTAAAAAATCAACACAATATCTCTTCATATTCAATTCTTTTCTCTTTCTAGACCCAGGGATGGACCTACAGATAAAAAATGGGTGCTCGAGCACCCATTGATCTTAACTCAGAATAGGTAAAATTATATTAGAAATTGCAGAAAAAGGATATAATAAATCAGAAAGCATCCACAGACATTAAATATGACTTGGTGGGTTGGTGGTAGGAACTTTCAAGTAAGATTGTGCGAGAGTTCAAACCCCATTGAATTTCTTTTTTGACATAATTTTAGTTCTTTTGTTGCCACTGTTTGATCCAAATTCTAATGTCGGCTTCATGAATAATTCTTTATTCAATGCTGGTTTCATAAATAGTTCTTTATTCCAATGCCGACTTCATAAATTTTTCTTTTATTTCCACTGTTTGATTCAAATCTCAATGCTGACTTCATAAATAGTTCTTTTGTTGCCGCTGTTTAACCCAAATCCCAATGCTGACCATACAAATAAAGAATTAAAGACACCAAAGTTTGACCCCTCAAAATTTTTATTTTTTTTTACCCTTGAACTTTAACTTAACCAACAATTTTTTTTTATTCAGCGACTATGTTTTTCTCAAAAATTCATGATATTTATAATATAAATATGAATAGTTTTAATCAAATTTCTTCATTGTCATCATCAAATAATTGTGCACTTATACTATATAATTAATAGTAGCTATACCTTTTTGAAAAAATTTGAGCACCCACAACCTCAAAATTCTGAGTCCGCTGCTAACTAGACCTTAAGTTTCTTCCCTTTATCTATATATCACGTGAATTTTATAGAACTAAAAATGAGAACTTTATCAACAAATACAAAATTCATCATTTAACTAACTAGAAAAGCATTGTAAAATCATTATAAAATATAAACTAAAATGGATATACAAGAAACGTAATGCCTTGAAGGAGAAAAGAGTTGAATATATTGAATAAAATATGATTTTGAATCTTTATAATTTATTTTGACTTTTATTTACTCTCATATTATACTAAATTTAATTTGAGTTGATAAAAGGTAAACAATGCTATGTTTGATTTTGTGTGAACTATTATCGTGAGTAATAATTGCGTTTGAACTATAGTTTAAATTTCAAAAATTGTAATTTTCTGATAAAACGTGTAATATTCTTTATCTGATAAAATTCTTGTAAAAATAATGAGTCAAATACTACTATAATTTTAAAAGATATATATTATTTTTCAAAATATACTTCTTAATATAAACAAGTTTCGAAAGGTTTGTCAAGTAATCAGTCACTTAGATGGATTTTTTTTTTCAATTCATATATTCTTATTTAATGCAATGGAAAAATATGTTTTATAATTTTTCATCATATTAATATGATAAAATATATATTTTAAAACATTACTTAATTTATTTAGAAGCGGAATATGACAACTAATTTGAAATTAACTAATTCAAGATGATGTTATAACACTTGTCATCTTTAGTCACATTTGTGATATTTTTGTCTTTCCAAAACTCTTATTCACTCATTCAAAGATTTCTAGCCAATTTATTATCTTACTTTGATGAATTGAGAATGTTACATCGCGATTTAAAGATTTTAATAAAGTGATAGTTAGACCGACTATATTACATGAAGCAGAATGATGATCAACCAGGAATTCTCAAACTCAAAATATGAAGATAGAAGAAATAAAAATGCTTAGAGGAATACGTTGTTAAGACTTCAGCGAAACACGCCACAATTGCGCTATGCTACTGGAATTTGACAATTTCTAAATAGGCCACCTCCACGTTGCGCCAAGCACCAAAATGACAATGTTTTATGACTAGAACTTAAATTAGCCATAACTTCTTGCCCGGGTTTTGGATTTGGGCTAATATTATATCGACAGAAAGCTCATTCAATTTTCTACAGGATAAAAACTCAAAATTAGGGAAATTATATATGGTTTAAACTTTACTCATTTTGGAAGACAAAAATAAGACTCAGTCTCTTTGACACTATTCTAGTCATTTAACTCTAAGAGCATATTACCACGAGCTAATGCATGGACAATTTTTCGGGGTGTTAAACCAAATCCAACTTGTGATCATGAATTCAGGTATGAGAAAGGGGATTGCAGTTAGGAATGTGTGTTAATAGTGGTGTTGTATACTCAATTTAAAGATCTGATTAAATTCTCAATCTCAGGACACTTCAATGTGGAAGTGTCTCACTTTGTAAGAGATTATTACAAGGGACCTAGGTCCTAAAGGAATTCATCCTAAAAGAAGTAACTTAACGCAATATGAGTGAAGAAAAAATCTAGAACTTGGTCCTCAAACCTGCTCTAAAAGAGCAAATTGCGACTGAGCTTGATCAAAATGCCCTGACCTAAGATCTGAGTCAGTATCACTCCTCCAAATTGGTTATGTTAAGGAGACAGGTATCTATAATAAAGTAAGTTCATGTTAATCTAACTCAGTATCATACCTTTGCAGATATACACCCATGGGGACAGCTTTGGAAAAAAATAGTTGAAGCAATCATAAGCTAAAAAATCACTCAAGTAAGAGAGGGATCTGGTCCTATTTCTCATGTGAGTACCAAAACAATATGCCTTAAAGATTTTATAAAATTTCTATTTTAAAAGGGACACTTGTCCAATCCCATATGAACAAAAGCTGCCAATTTGGTTTAAATATGAAAAGTTACAACCGTTGTCATCAGATGCATCATTTCAAAAAGGTATCTTTTATATGACAAACAATCAAATTTTAAATTATAAATTCAATTCCACTTAATTCTTTTTCTTCTCAATTAACTCAAAACTTTATAAAAACTGGTCCCTCCTCTTTTCATCTCAAAAAATCTCAAAATGTCTGAAATTTCCTCCTCTTCAAGCCCCATGAAAGATTTACCCTGTGATAATTCTCTAGAGCTACAAAGAGTGTCACTCGTTAGTCCTTCCTATAAGATTCTTGAAACCCTAAATGAAACTGTTCTAATCAAAAATCTAAGCCTCAATGAATGTTCTATCCAAAAAAATGACCTAAACAAAGGTTATGGCTCTCCAATAGAGAAAAAAATTCTTCAATCTGAAGGACCTCATTCCTCAGAAAAATCAGAGTCGTCCAATTCCCCTCAAATCCATGTTCCCTCTACGGAATTGAAAAGTACTAAAATTTTAGATAATTTATAAGGACCTAGTTCTCCTACCATTTTGAGTCAAACTCTATATTTGCTAATCTGATTGATGAGAAGATTCTTGTAAAGAAATTTGATTCTGTCAGTAGCATAAATTTGGTAGCTGAAAATTTACTTTTACTTGGAAATGATCCCATGGAAGGTTCTGCTAGTGGGGAAGATCAAATAACAGGAGAAAAAAATGAGTTGAAAGAGGATAGAGAGTTTGTATTACCCCCAAATTAGGAAAATGAAAAGGATGATGATGAACAACATCTAATTTGGAAAATAAAGAAACTTAAGGACAGTAAAGGAAAGGAGAAAATGATTGAAACTGGTGTACAAGGTGCTAGATCTTATTCCACTAGAAGATCTGAACAAAAATTACTAGTAGATGCCATGAAGGAAAGTAAGTCCTCTACCACCAAAAGAAAAAGACTCAAAAAAACTGTCACAGTTAAGGAGGTAAATATTTATGTAGTGGGGGATGGATAAGATGAGGATACTAACACTGATATTGTAATTATAACTAAGAAGAAAATAGAGGTAGTTCATGTTGCTGAGAAGACCAGGTCCTTTGATGCAAAGTCTAGTAGTCCTGATATAAGTAAAAAGAAGCATAGTGCTATCAAAAGAAAGAAAGTCTCTAAGGGACCTGGTACCACTGAAAAACTTATACCAAAAAATGAAAAACTCAAGGCCTAAATATTAGAGTTGACTGGTGAAATCCAAAGACTGATGTTGAAGTAAGAACTCTCACCAAACAATTACTGAATGCTCACGCTGCTTGGGCTGATGGAATGGAGATGTTGCTAAAATCTCTCTCCCCTAAACCCCCTTATACCTAAGTCCTAGTGTGTCAACTTCCTGAGTCAGTTTTTATTATGGCCTTTGTAAACAATACTTTTTATAGTTTTTTTGGTATATTGTTATGGTATTTATCCTAATTAGTGAATGTTAAATCTAATTATTTTAGATTTATTTTAAAGCTATTCTTCATGTTAGTGTCACCCCAGTGGCCATGAGTTAATTATCTTATACTTATCTTTACTCTTGGTTTACTGTAAATCCTTTTCAATGATAGGAAAGGGGGAATATTGATTTCATATGTGAGGATCAGGTGTGTGTGTGTTCATGTTACTGATATGGTAAGACACAGTAATAAGGAGAGCAAAACATGTGTTGTAAATAAAAACATTGATAGGGAAAGCAAACATGTGCTTAGAATGTTTTACCACAAATAACAATCTGGGACTAGGTCCCTGTATTGTATGATGGTGGAAGCATAACGATAGGGAGAAAATTCATCTCCAGAGTAGTAATCACACTGATTAAATATGATGGATGTGTATTGATGTTCAAAGTTGTATGGTTGGTTTGTCATCATCAAAAAGGGGAAAAGTTGCTATATATAGTCTTGATAATGAGCAGATAGTTGCAAGGGACCATATACCTGGATGTACATGGTACAACAGATCCTGCACACGTGTCTGCACAAGTATTGTCTTCTTGTGTAACAAACTTTCAGGTGTTGCTAGTACTGAATGGGTACCTGGACCAATCTTTTTCAGCACTAATCATCACTCATCTATAAAAGGAAAAGATGCTTCTTCATCAAATTGTTTTTTGCAATTACAAAGAGTGAAGAGAGGCAACAAAAATCTAATTTTTCAACACTACACAAGTTCTTAGCTGATTATGTATGCTTAAAAAGAAATTGTTCTTGAGTGAGATCTGATTTGTAATTGAACTATTCATGTTATAAGAGTAGTGTTTTTCTTTGATAAGAGAAATTCTTAGGTAGAGTTTGCTAAGCTTGACACTTATTAGAGTTAATCAATGTAAAGAGTCCTTGGCAGAGTTGTCAAGATGAGCTTGTAATAGAGTTATTACAAGTGAAAGGAACCTAGAGTTAGGTTCAGTAAAGGATGTAATCCAGAGTTTGATTATAGTGAATTTTGAAGTGCTTTTGAGGGAAAGCCGTGGTTTTTCCCTTCCTAGAGCAAGGGTGTTTGCACGTTAAAATCTTTTGTTTTTACTTTTCCTGCACTGTCCTTTGATTCCTGGTTGTTTTACTAGTTTTTGCCTATGATTGACCTTGATGGACTTAGTCCCTCACTGTGTAGTACAAACTCCAGGGTTTAAACATGTATTCACTTTTAGGAAACAATAATTGTCTCTCTATCCTATTCATTTCTATCATAAATTATAATAGCTTCTTGAATTTCACTATATTTTTGAAATCTTGGCTGCAAAATACGCAGTACCTCATCTACATTGCTCATTGGCGGAACTGAGCAACCAGTTGAAAAAATAGTTGAGGCAAATTTAGAGTGATTTCAAAAAATTCAACTCAAATTATGTGGAGGTGGACGAAAGATAAAAGTAACAGATTCAACTGAATCTAATACGACAACATACCATAGCAAAATCAACTCAAACTATGTGGAGGTGCACAAAAAATAGAAGTAACAAATTCAAATGAATCTAATACGATGATATACGAGAGTAAAATAAACTCAAACAATGTGTGGGTGGATAAATAATAAAAGTAATGAGTTCAACTGAATATAATACTTCAACATACGACAACAAAATCAACTCAAACAATGTGTAGGTGGACGAAGAATAAAAGTAATGAGTTCAACTGAATCTATACATTTGTTAGAGGCAATAGAATCAACTCAAACTATGTGCAGGCAAATGGAGAATAAAAATAATGAGTTCAACTGAATCTAATATGACAACATACGACAACACAATGTGTAGGTGGACAAAGAATAAATATAATGAGTTCAACTGAATTTATAAATTTGGAGAGGTGGCAGAATCAACTCAAACTATGTGTAGGAGGATGAAGAACAAAAATAATGAATTCAAATGAAGTTAATACTTTTGATAGAGAAAACAAATTCATAAAAACTATAAGTAGGAGGACGAAGAATAAAATAACGTTCAATCGTATATAATACTTTTGTCAAAAAGATTCATGTGTAGGCAGACGGAAAATAAAAGTAATGGATTCAACTGGACCTAATACATTTGATAGAGACAACAGATTTAACTCAAAATATTAAAAGGTGGATGAAGAATAAAAAAGGACGAGTTCAACTGAATCTAATACTTTTGACAAAGACAGCAAAAAAAACTTAAACTTTAAGTAGGCGGATGAAGAATAAAATTTAATAAGTTCAACTGAACCAAATACTTTTGACATAGACAGACTACTTTGGACGGTGACGGACAAATCAACTCAAACTATGTGTAGGTAGACGAAGAAAGAAAGTAACGAATTCAACTTAATCTTATACTTTTGACAAAGACAATAGACTCAACTCAAAGTATAAGTAGGATGAAGAAGAATAAATGTAACTGGTTCAATTGAATCAAATACATTTGACAGATATAATAGATTCAACTTAACCATGTGTAGACCGACGAAGAATAAAAGTAACGATTTCAACTGAATCTAATACTCTTTGACAAAGATAGTTAGATTCAACTTAAATTATATCTAACAGGCATTGTATTTTGATTCTAAATTTTTACAATTCAAGAGACAAAGGAAGTTAATAGGCAAATGATATACATAGTAAAAAATAATAATTAAATCAACAGTAACATATGTGGTGTAATCTCATAAGTAACTAAAGGAGGTTACGATGTTGACAGATCTTAGTCCTATCTTTACAGGATAGAGAGGTCTTTTTGGATATACATTAACTTAAAAAAGATGTAATCAAAAAAAAATTAAAAGAAAAAAAATAACGGCAACAAAATAACAAGATACATCTAACAACTAAGTAAATGAGAAACAAATGATGAGTTGGAGAGAACTTAATAAGTTTAATCTATATCCTATGTTTGTCATTAAATTATTACTCCCTTCATTTCAAATTGATGATTTGACACTAAGTTTAAGTAAATTAAGAAGATTTCAGAATTTTTAAATAGACATGTCAAATGTACAAAAATATCTTTAAACATGTCATATGAGAAATTGAAATTAGAAAGTTGCTAAAAAGGAAAAAATAAATTAAAAAGATACGTCAAAACTTTGAATGGAAGGGACTATTATTATTATTATTAGTGTTGTTATTATTATTATTATTATTATTATTATTATTATTATAATTGTATGTTGTCCCACCTTACGTGCATTTCTACTTATTCCACTGAATGTCTTTCACCTCCCACTATCAACAGTTACCATCCACCAAGACTACAATAGATGGTAATAACCACCTAGTGTTTTTGTTTTAAAATTATAATATTAAACTAACTCAGAATAGAATTTTAAATTTTAAATTCATAACTTTAAATTCTGAATCTGTCACGAAACTAAAAAGAGAAAGAGAAGAGACCTGAAATGGGTTGATTGATGAAAAAAATCAGATTAGAAGAGGGAGGCATGCACATAATTGCTGAATATGGATAGTTTTTTGAATAGTAATATTATGTTTTTGAAGATTGCATAGCTCAGGTATTTGTAGGTTAGAAATTGTCCTACAGAAACTTTTCCTTTGCATATCATTCCATATTGTATGGGCTACAAGGGGGTTGGGGTGGGGGTGGGGGAAGGAGCAACAAAAATCTTGTATAGGGGGTCCGCCTAGCCTTCTTAACATCAACCTGCAATCATGAATGTAAAGGTTAATGAGTGGATTTTTATTTTTAAGCATATGTATCACATTTTCAGAGTCAATGTTTATAACAATGGGTTAGAGATTATACTCCAAAACTAGCTGCAGGCCTTTTCTAAGAGCTAGAAGTTCTATAATGTTTTTAGTGGCATGCAAAAAACAAGTTCCATAAAATTGTTAGTGGCATGCAAAAAACTCTGAGAGAAGCCCAAGATCCAGTCACCATTAGAGTTTCTCATAACACCTCCTATGCCACCCCTTCCAGGATTTCCAAAACTAGACCCATCTATGTTGAGCTTATAGAAGTGCCTGGGGGTAATCCAATTGACTTCTATAGTACTAATCAGCTTAGGGGTTGGGTGAGTTTTTAGATGAAATAATTTGGCTGCCTTTAAGTAGGAAGTTTTGAAAGAGGGGGGGGGGGGGGGGGTAAGGATTCTTTATTAAACACATTAGAATTCCTATTCTTCCAGATGGTCCAATGAAAAAATGAAAGTAATGTTGCCCAGTTTAGAAGGTTGTCATAACTAGAATCCTTAAACAACTTCCAAGTGTTATTCCATCTAAAAGAGTGGAAAAGTTGGGGGGAATGACTTTGTCTCCTTCATAACCTTGAATGAGGTCTTGCTAGAAGGAAACAACATGAAGACAATTAAAGAAGAGTTGAGGAACATCTCTCAGCTCATGGTTGCAATTATGATAATAAGGAAGAATGTTAAACGCTTATAGGCCAAAGTAGAATTGGTGGTAAGGTTGTCATGGTGGAGGAGCCAAAGAAAGAAATTCATTTTGTTAGGAATCTGGAGTTTCCAAATCCAACCTAGCTGAGGGTAGCTATGACTTAAGTGCTGCCTTTGATGGAACATATGATGGTGGACAATTTTGCAAGAAAAGATTCTATTGTTGGTGGGAAGCGAGAGAGGAGTGTCAGATTGAATTTTACAATTAAGAAGGAAAGAGTTTTATATGTTGAATTTAATTGTATTGGGAATGTCAAAAGGGAGGGAATCAAGATTTCAGACTCCATTATGCCAAAAGGAAGAAAGTTGCAAGGAGGGACAGTGTTTGGGAAGTGGTCCTTTTATAATGAAGCATAAAGGAGGGTGATTAGGGACCATCTATCTCTCCAAATATTAACTTTGTGGCAATTATAAAGAAACCATTGGAAAAAATCATTACAGAGCTTCTAGGCTCTATGAGCATTCCTCTAGATTCTAGAATAGGAGGAAATGTGTCTTCCGGTGTTAGGTGTGATCTTTGGGTAAGAACTCTAACCCATAAGGTAGAGGGATTAGAATGCAATCTCCAGGCTAAACTGTAAAGCAAAGTGTCATTCTTGATACTAGTTTTTTGTATCCCAAGACCACCCAAGTGTTTGGGTTGGGTGATAATGTCCCACCTAACTATTTGCATTTTTTATTTGGAGTCAGTAGTGCCCCAGATGAAGTTTCTTTGGGCCCTATCAATATGGTTATGAATCTAAAGAAGGATATACTGCATGACATGGTTGGGGATACTTCTTGGACTATCTTTGGCAAGAGTGGTCCTATCGGTCATGTTTAGGAATTTAACCTTCCAATCAGCTAATTTGGTACTTAATTTATTAAGAATGAACTGGAAGTCATTGAGTTTAGGAGGGACATGAAAAATGGGAAAGCCCAAGTACTTCCCAAAAAGGTTGTTGGCCTTAATGCCAAGAGTAGATGAGAGATGATCCTTAGTAGAGGTGTGGAAGTTGGAGGAGAAAAGCACCTTAGATTTGGCCAGATTAACTTTTTTACCGGAGTGAGTATTGAAGATGGCAAGAGTTCTAGGAATGGTAGTATAATTGAGAATGTCAGCTTTAGAAATAGGGTAAGGTCATCCACGAAGAAAAGATGGGAGATTTTTGGGTCTCTACGATTAATCTAAATGGGATTCCACTGAAGAGTGTCCACTTTATGATTAATCCTTCTAGATAGAGCTCCATACAAAGGATGAAAATGTAAGAGGATAGGGGATCCCCCTATCTTGTTCACCTGGAAGGCTTGAAACTAGATTTGTAGCCCCCATTGACAAGGATGGAAATGGATAAGGTGGAGATGCAGGACATGATATGTTTGGAGAGCCTAGGGAGAAAATTGTAAAAACCCAGGGCTTGCCTAATGAAGGATCATTCCAGCCTATCAAAGGCTTTTTCAAGACATGATTGAGAAATGCTTATTATTGGTAAAGTGATGGTGGTAAAGGAAATCGAGAAACACCATAGACCCATTGACATAAATGTGCCCAATTTTTTAATCAATTTTAGAACTAATTTCAATTTTCCAAAAAATAGAATTTCAAATGTGATTATTGTTTTTATAAAAAGGTAAAATTTAATTGATAAGTTTATATTTTATAATTAGTCACCTTAAATTTTGCACAGAAAAATTATGCACGATGTAAAATAGATTGTTTATATTATTTGGAAGGATTATAATAAAAACTAATCAGTTACTATTATTGTTGAGTTTTTGAATCAGTGGATCTTAGTAAAATTATATGTATTTAAGAAATTCATTAGGATTCGAGAAAAGGGGATACTCGAATGGGAGTGATGTAGCTAGTTTACACTACTATAAATTATATTAGTAAATTGCGTGAACTCATGATCTTGATAATTATTGTGCTTGAATTTGTGACTCGGTAATTGTCTTTTCGGGTTTGTTAGCAAGGAATTGCTCACATAAAATCCCGAATAAGATTTGCCATTTCCATTCGGCTAGTGATATAACGTTGTTATTACTTTATTTGAATTTGTGACCTAGTAATTACTTGCTTGAATTTGGCATCTAATAATTGCTTGTTTAAATTTGTGAGCTAGTAAGTACTTGTTCGAACTCGCAATCTATAAGTCATGACCCTAAATCTTTCATGAAAGCATGAATAAGATTTGTTAAGTTTCGCTCAGTGAGTGATAGTTTAATTATTGTTTTAATGTATCTGAAGTTTTGCTAAAGTAAAAAAAAAAAAGGGGAAGACCCAGCAGAATTAGAGAAAGAATAAAATTGTAAGTGATACGATGTAGATAGTTTATTCTAATGCTAACATCGTTAGTAATGCTCGGTTGATATCACGACCTAATAATTACTTCGTTGAACTTGTGACTTATCGATTACACGACACTAGCCGATTGAAAAGCGTTCTTTTGGGGAAGAAGAGCTCAAGTCCAAGAGAAATGAATTGTTAAATGTGATATCTATTTGGAGGCCCAAGTTAAAGTCTAAGAATAGAAATATTAAGGGCTAAAATTTAGTTTTGACGAGATCCAAAATTGCGACCAAAAGTGCCCAAAAGGAAACTTAGCCCTTAAGTTGTGCTAAAATCAACAGCTCAATCAAATTCCATTTAAGGCTCAAAAGCAACAATCAAAACAACCCAATACATTTTTATTTCAACTCAAATATTAAAGTTTTTTTCTAACACCGCCGCTAAACAATGAGTTTATTACTAAGTTGTAGAATGATTTTTTAGGGCTTTATAAGGCAGGGTTTTCCTCCATATTCATTGACTCGCCAGCGTTGAAAAGTTGTTTCTCTCTCGGTATCAGAGTCATTATAGACTTCAAATCTTGTCCTTTGTCTATGAAAAGTCACCTCAATCCGTAGATTCGAAAGGACTTTATTTAACTTTAACTTAGATGAACTTGGTGAGTATCTTCAATCCCAAGAAATGTGATTTGTTATTTATCAATATTTAAGATCTTTTTAATTGTGATTAATTGCTCAGCAGAATAGTTAAAATTAAGTTTATTCAGACTTTTCAAATCCCCTAATATCGTTGTTATAAAAATAGCACAAATATTTTCTATTACTGGAGAGAAATTGAACGTCGTGAGTTTTTTTGAGAAACAAAATTAGGAATAAGAAATTAATAGATATGCTAGTTGTGGTAATGTTAGTTATGTTTTATAAAGTTTTTTCTTGAAGATTAATATATATCATGTTTTCTTTTTATGAATTTCTACAATAATTTTAGAGTTTGATTGTTTGGTATTATGCTGTGCTCGCATAATGTTAAGAATGGATCTGATTGGATCTCAATGTTAATAGTTGATAGTCCATATTTTTCTAATCTGCATATCAAACACATATTAAAAAATCAAGAAATATTAATCATACAACTTTATCTATTTTAGATGCTTAAATTGTTGAGAGAAAATGGCTTATATTAGTAAAATTTTCTATGATCGTGGATATAAAGACATTAATGTGATAATCGGTATAAAATTTAAAATTATAGATTTTTAAGCACTCAATTTGAGCATTGACAATTAGACAATTGTCTGTTTGTATGAAGTTCTTCCCAACTCTAGTCATATAAGAGCTGCGAGGATAATGTAACTGCGTATGATGAATCTAACTAACTACATTTTTACAGAGATCTTCTGAAGCAAATGGGGAGTCCGCAGGTCCTCCATGAACAGCGGGAAACAAACAGTGTGGCGGACTTACTAGCAAAGGAGGGCACTAAGTTAGGAAGTAACTATTTTTGGAAGGAATGGATAGTTCCGCCTTTGTTTATTCGGGACCGGTACTATGCCAATAAGGATGGAACTTCTTTTGTACGGCACTATCAAGATGCCCCTCTATGTATGTACTACTAATATCTGTACTAATGACATTAGGCCAGAACTTTCTCCGGCTAGCCATGAGTCGCCTACTTGTACGACCAACTCTATTTAGCTAATATATTATAACCCCTTTTAACTACAAAAAAAAAGAGTTGCGAGGAACAGGAACTTTATATAAACAAATAAGTATCTGATTGTTGCTGCTCATGTTGTGTGTTTAAGGATCCATAATTTTCACTTTTATCACGATCATCATGTTTGCCTTTATAGTTACGATCCTCCCAAGTTTCACCTATGTGAGTCATTTTCTTTCAACAATTTAAGCACCCGAAATAATGTTATAAGATTTAGTATTGTTTGGTTTTTTAATTTGCATGTTTGATATGTGTATTACGATGATAAGGACTCCAACTATTGACTTTGAGATTCATCTTCAACATCAATGTAAAAAAAATAATTGACTATCAGAATAAAATTCAATTAAATAAAAAATAAATATTTTTTTCAAAATGAAATAGAACATAGTCTGGACTTAACAAATTTTCTTCATATTTTTCAAGATCCAGCAACTAGTCTTAACCATACAAACAAGAACATAAATTTTATTCGTGATATAGACTAGTTCACTTTAAATTTTGTGATTATACATACTTATTAAATGAAAATATATCACAACTTCAAAACTTATTAAGAACCTACAAATAAAAACTTGCATGTTTTTTCATACATTAACAAGTAGAGACATGAAAAGTTAAGTTTAATAATATAAAGGAAGAAAATAGATCTTACTAATTTCTTTTTAGGACTTATACATATGTTTTAACTAGTATAAAATTAGGTATAATAATTATTTGTTTGAATTTGTGATATGATGCATATGAAGTTTTGTTGAAGTACAAAGTAGAGGCGCCTCAGCAAGATTCGAGAAAGAACAATGCTCAAGGAGGTATGATGTAGATGGTTTATTCCAACGTGAATTGTATTTGTAATTTTTTATTTAAATTTATGATATAATAATTGCTTGTTTGATTTTGTGATTTATAAGTTGAATGATCATCTTACAGTTGTTGTGACGTGTATATGAAGTTTTAGTGAAGTATAGAGTAGAGACACTTGAACAAGATTCAAGAAAGAACGACGCTCGACGAATATGATGCAGTAGATAGTTTACTTCAATGTGAAATGCATTTGTAAATTTGTGTTAAACTCGTGATATGATAGTTGGTTGTTTGAATTTGTGATATGGTAATTGTTTGTTTGAGTTTGTGATTTATAAGCTAAATGCCAATTGTATTATTGCTTTGATGTATGTGAAGTTTATAATCTTGTTCGTATTAGTGATTCATAAGTTGAATGATGATTTTATTATTGTTTTGATAAATGTGAAGTTGATAATTGCTTGTTTGAGTTTTTGATTTATAAGCAAAATGATGATTTTATTATTGCTTTGATGAATATGAAGTTGATAATTATAAATTATGTGTTTGAGTTCATGATTTATAATGTTGATTTTATTACTGCCTTGACGTATATGAAGTTCTATTGAAGTACGACATAGAGACACGTGAGCAGGATTCGAGAGAGAATAACACTTGAGGAATATGACGTAAATAGTTTACTCTAATGTAAGTTGAATTAGAAATTAATAATTGTTTGTTTAGTTTGATAATTACTTCTTTGAATTTGTGACTTAGTAATTAATTTCTTAAATATGAGATTTAAAAATTGCTTGTTCGAACCGGTGAAGTAATTGTTTGTTCGAACTCGTAATTTATCAATCATGATTTTCGTCTCCATAAAGCCTCGATTTGTGATGTAGTACTTGTTTGTTTGAATTTGTGAGAAAGTAGTTGTTTGTTTGAACTCGTAATGCATAAGTTAGGTGATAATTTTATTATTGTTTAAATGTCTGTTTAGTTTTACTAAAAGAACAGAGCTGAGAGACTGACTTCAGCACGATTAGAGAAAAGGAGATACTGTAAATGATGTGATGTAAAGAATCTATTTTTGTTGCTAACAACACTGGTAATTGTTTGTTTGAATTTGTTGGTCAGTAATTACTTGTTCAAATTCATGACTTTGTGATTACTTGCTCGAATTCAGGACCCAATAAATATTGCTTGAACTAGAAATTTATTGATTATAGAAAAATAATAGATCCAAAGGTGTTTTATTGGTAAAAAGAAGTTCAAGTCAAGGGAAATGAATCTATAATATCTTAAAATTATGAACTCCCAATAAAAGTAAATTATTATTTTTATTCAATGCTAGAATAAGAAAGTTATAAATAGCGGTTTTTGCTTTATTTCCTTTTTATAAAACAAAAATCTCTTTTTGATATCACGTGACAGTTTAGGAATAACATATATATGTTCAAAAAATTAATTTTATCTATAAAAAGACTTCATAGATTAATTTTTTTTCATTAAAAAAATGGCTATACTACATCCACAAGTAAAAAATCAACATAATATCTCTTCATATTCAATTCTTTTCTCTTTCTAGAACCAAGGGCGGGCCTACAGATAAAAAATGGGTGCTCAAGCACCCATTGATATTAACTCAGAATTGGTACAATTATATTTGAAATTGAAGAAAAAGAATATAATAAATCAGAAAGCATCTACGGACATTAAATCTGACTTGGTGCGTTAGTGGTGGAAACTTTCAAGTAGGAGCGTGCGAGAGTTCAAACCCCATTGAAGTTCTTTTTTGACATAATTTTTAGTTGTTTTGTTGCCACTGTTTGATCCAAA
>NW_025844660.1:1039-1524 GCF_002878395.1 Capsicum annuum | reverse complement strand
ATATTCTTTTTCATTTATTTTTCCAGTTATGTAATATTGGTTTAAATTACTTATTGAATTTGTTTCATAACTTGTTCTTTTTTATGAGCTTGATGATTCTGGTTTTTCATCAGCTATTCTTTTCGTTGTACTTAAGCTATCATTTACTATTTCTAAATTTTTTCTATATCTATGTCTCTATAGCTATAATAATTATAATCTATTGTTTTTACAATTTGTTCGAATGCGCTCTCTATTCGTATTTTGTTAATCTTATTTTTTCCTGTTATTTTATGTTTTGTTGTTAATACATATAAATTTTTGCATCTTGCTGTAAATATTTTACTTCCTGAGGTTAATTCTATTCCTGATATTTTCCAATATAATACGAGTGATTTATCTATATTTTTATCTGTTACTGCTACTGAATAGTTTGCACTTATTATAAATTTAAATTTGTGATATATTAGATTTCCTTTTGCGGCAGTTATTATGCTTTTTTCTAT
>NW_025844660.1:0-939 GCF_002878395.1 Capsicum annuum | reverse complement strand
GTTGTTAATACATATAAATTTTGCATCTTGCTGTAAATATTTTACTTCCTGAGGTTAATTCTATTCCTGATATTTTCCAATATAATACGAGTGATTTATCTATATTTTTATCTGTTACTGCTACTGAATAGTTTGCACTTATTATAAATTTAAATTTGTGATATATTAGATTTCCTTTTGCGGCAGTTATTATGCTTTTTTCTATAGGTTTTATAATTCTATCATGTGCAAAATATAATTCTATTGGTGTATCTATTACTTCTCTAAAACATGCTATTATTAATATCTCTGTATCTCCAAGGTGTACATATTTTATTGAACTCCTTTACTTTTTATATCATTTATTTCTTTATTAATTATTCTTTTTGTTACTAGTGGTATACTAGCTTTGCCTTTTGCATATCTGCAGTCTATTACATATTCTTTTTGGCATACTACATAGTATTCATTCTTTTTCCTAGTAAAAATATTTTTTATTGTTGATACTTTAAATATTTTTTCTACACTTAAATCTAATTCTTTTCCTTTTATTTCATCAAATATGTTACTGTCAAATATTATTTTTTGTTCCGTTCCTTCATCATTTAAATATTTTCCTTTGTTATTATTTTTATATCTTCTTCAGTCATTGATTCATCTATTTCACTATCTATTTCATTATTTATTTCATTATCTGTTTCGTTTTCCCAAATTTCATATATACTATCCTCACTCTCTAATTCCTAATCTATATAATCTATCTGCATATATTCTGTATTATCTATTTTTATTTTTGATATTTGTTTATTTTTTGGATTTTTAGGTAATTTACAATCTCTCGCTAAATGGCCTATCTTTCCACAATTATAACAAGTACATTCTTTTATAGATTTCTTCTTTCTATATGGTCTTTTGTATTTATAATTTTTTACATAATATCTTTTTCTTGGTTTCTTATAT
>NW_025844659.1:309-1058 GCF_002878395.1 Capsicum annuum | reverse complement strand
GGAATCTTGAATAAATTTGCAGAATTAATGGTGAACTTTGGAGGTTCTTGAAGTTGGATGTAGGAGCTTAGGGTTTTCTTTTTGAGGGAATTTGATGAAATATAACATATAATGCTTCTATGGATTTTGGGTGAGGGGAAATGACCAAAACGCCCCTAAAAATCAAATAATTCTCGAATCTGTCCTTTGGTGGACTGTTTTGATAGTCTGAAGTAGATCAACCATAACGTTTTACTCCGATTTCCAAATTGGATGAAACCAATTTTATTAGAAAGAGGACTCTCATATGTTTCCATTGATATATAGTATGTCACGCAAATCATTTTGTATGAGGAGTTATGGTCGTTTGAAGTTGACCCAAAAATTCATTTTTGATAGGCTGAAGTAGATCGACCATAACCTTTTGATCCGATAGACAAATTGGATGAAACAAATTTCATGGAAAGAGGACTCGCAGATCTTTTCGTTGATATATAGTAGATAACCCAGATCATTATGTACAATTAGTTATAATCATTTAAATTTGGAGCAAAAATACGCCAGGCCTCTATACTTTTTCCTGCACGTTTTACTGTTCACTACTAGTCACGGTTTGATCGGAAGGTGTCTGTTTTGAATGATCTACATATCGTTGGAAAGCTTATTCGATACTCTTTGCAATGGTGGGTCATAATCTAAGACATTCCACACGAAAAATTTATAATTCATTCTAGAAGATAGAACCCAACACGTTTACGCACAAAATTTCA
>NW_025844659.1:0-209 GCF_002878395.1 Capsicum annuum | reverse complement strand
TATAAATTTTTCGTGTGGAATGTCTTAGATTATGACATTCCACACGAAAAATTTATAATTCATTCTAGAAGATAGAACCCAACACGTTTACGCACAAAATTTCAATGAAAAATTTCTCGGGGTATTACATCCTATTATCTTCTTTTTACAAATAATCAAAAAAGAGAGAAAAAATTGATTGGGTCGGGTTGGTTCAGGTCACATGGGCA
>NW_025844658.1:0-2078 GCF_002878395.1 Capsicum annuum | reverse complement strand
ATTATATAACAGGTCTTCCTACTTTTTTAATTTGCTCCAACAGATTATCGATCAGTTGCAACAGATAAGTTATATGTTACAACAGATCAGTAATCTGTTGCGATAGACAGACGGGAAATATCTACATAATGTAACAGATGACCAACCTATTCCAATAGATAATCAATCTGTCACAACAGGTACTATATCTGTTACGACAGATATAAAATCTGTTGTATTATAAAAATTCAACTTTGCCAGACATAAAAATTATTGTCCTTATATGTATAGTGAATTGGCTTGAAATGAAATTTATTATTGTGTTTGTCTCTGTCTTTGTACATATTCTTTTTTATACACGGGCTCCAACTATTTAGTTAGTACCCCATATACCCAGACCCATTGCATCTTTCCCACAGCGGTGTCGTACAAACCGGTCATTTGTGTGCCGGTCAGCAAGCACTCGATGTATGCAAGCGAGTACGGCCCACACGCTGCACCGGTTATATTTTTTGGGAGATGAATATTCTTATTTCGACCTTCAAAAACCCATGATTCCTTCTCCAAGACTTCAGCCGGCAAATGATCCATCAGCTTACTCTGCGTCAACAACTTGGGCAACAACTTCAAGAGCGGCTACATGTGGGTTAAAAACGTCTTCTCACTGAACACAGGTAAGTTAAAGTCATAAAACTTAATATTTCCCTCGTATAGTAGTATCTCAACAGTGAGAAAATGGGTGACATCCACGTTCATGACTGCAAGGATTCTCTTTGCCTTAGTTCATCTCTTGCCCTGTGGATATGGCCTCTTCCCTCTAACATATTTAATTGCTTCTTTATCCCATTGGAACGTAGAAACTAACTGATAAAATCCTGGGCCATCAGAATCAGCTATCTTACAGAGTTTAGCATACCTATCCTTGAAATTGTTGTAGAAGTTGAGGTCCATTATCCTATCGACAGCATCATAAGCATCTAGGTACGCTAATTGCCCGCCCCTCATGAGGAAGAGAATTTCATCAACATACTATGGTATAAGAAGACAATTTTTAAATAGATTAGTAATTATAAAGAATAAAAACACAGTCGAAAGAATCCGATGTAGAGGGTTCTTTGAATCAATTCACAGATTACCCAGCCAACGCATCTTATGCAACAGATGTGTATTATGTTGCAACAGAATACCAAGTTTTTGCAACAGATTACACATCTGCTGCGTAGATTCTTCGTCATGGAGTAGATTGGAAGGATAGGTTAGCAAAAGTAAACTTACCTTGTCCTCATACCACACGCACATATTTGTTATATTCGAGAAGTCTTTGGCGGCAGATGAATGCATGATGTATTCTTTTTTAACCTTCATCTTGATGAATTCTTCCAGTTCCTTCTTTTTCTCCTTTCCAAGCACTGCAAATATGTCCACCTTCTTCGGTGGCCCCTGAACTTCAACAACTATTGGAGTGGGAGGAGTTGCAATTTTGCTGATTTCAGAACAGAGAGAATTTGTCTAATTTTTCTTCTCTTCCTCCTAACTCCACTATAGGAGTGCATGTCTCCCTCACCTTGTTGGATGGTATGACATCCCTCCTGGATTTCAACTCCTCAACAGCTTCAGCAATAGCCTCTAGCTTGTCGAGAGGTTTATCCTCTCTGTCCTTGCACACTTTGCATTTGTAATGAGAACATGAGGGTGATGAAGGGTGAGAGGGACCACTGTAAGGGTGGGACAGACCGGTGTAGAGTGAAAAGGAGGACCTGCGAAAGGGGTATTTTCAAATATACTTATTTTTTGCTGAGCACCAACATGCTCATAATCATGACTGGTAGTAGAAGCAGAAGCAGGATGGCTGCCACCATCACAAATAACACCACCAGCAACACCCTCAGAAGAAGCACCCGGATCTGTTATAGTTTGAGTTAGGTCGTGAAGAGCTTCAACATTAGACTGAACTTGCCTCACTACTCTTCTTATGGATGTTGCTTCATCTAATTCCTTCTTTATTAACTCCACCGTTGGGTCTTCTTTTGTATCAACAAGACCCAGAGTAAGAAAAAAAGTCATCCCCAGCTCATTAATGGTAGGCACGATCCAAGGAT
>NW_025844657.1:0-5659 GCF_002878395.1 Capsicum annuum | reverse complement strand
TATCGATAATGCCTTTAAATATTTAAGGCAAATACTATGGCTTCTAACTCAAGATCATGAGTAGGGTAATTCTTCTCATGGGGCTTTAACTTTCTGGAGGCGTAGGCTATGACCTTACTATGCTGCATGAGGACATAACCTAGACCCACTCTGGATGCATCACAATACACTAAAAAACCATCTAAACAAGCTGGAAGAGCTAGAACTAGAGCTGAGGTGAGTCGAGTCTGAGGTGAGTCGAGTCTTTAACTTTTGGAAACTCTTCTTACAAGAATTTGACCACTGAAACTTGACCTTCTTTTTAGTCAATCTGGATATAGGGGATGCAATATAAGAAAATCCCTCAACAAACCATTTGTAATTACCAGACAAACCTAAGAAACTTCTGATATCTAATGGAGATATGGGGCGAGGCCAGTTTCTTACCACTTTGGTTTTCTGAAGATCTACCCTAATGCCATCATCGGAAATAATATGGCCAAGGAATGCTACTGATCTTAGCCAAAACTCGCACTTACTAAACTTGGCAAATAACTGATGATCTCTGGGCGTCTAAAGAATAATTTTGAGATGGTCTGAATGATCACGCTCTGTGCGGTAATAGACAAGGATATCATCTATGAAGACTATGACAAATATGTCTAAGTACTACTTGAACACACAGTTTATCAAGTCTATGAAAGTGGCTGGAGCATTGGTAAGACCAACGGATATGACAAGAAATATAAAGTGACCATACCGAGTTTGGAAAGTTGTCTTTGGGATGTCACATTCTCTAACTCTAAACTGATGATAGCCTGATCTGAGGTCCATCTTGGAGAAATAACTGGCACCCTAAAGTTGGTCAAACAAGTTATCTATTCTAGGAAATGGATACTTGTTCTTGACCGTAACTTTGTTGACTGACGGTAATCAATACACATCCTGAGAGAACCGTCTTTCTTGCGCATGAATAAGACTGGTTCACCCCATGGGGATACACTAGGCCTGATGAATCCCTTATCTAATAGATCCTTCAACTGATCTTTTAGTTCCTTGAGTTTTGCTGGTGCTATTCTTTATGGAAAAATAAAAATAGGCTGAGTGTCTGGAAGCAGATCAATGCTAAAGTCTATTTCCCTTTTGGGAGGAATGCCTAGAAGATCTTCAGGAAAGACATCTGAATATTCATTAACCACTGGGACTGATTCCAAGCTAGGAGATTCAGAACTGGAATCCTTAACATGCACGAGATGATTCACACACCCCTTATAAATTATTTTCCTTGCTCGAAGGTAGGATATAAATTGACCCCTAAATGATGAAGTGCTACCCCTCCACTCAAAGACGGGTTCATTCGAGAACTGAAACTAAACTATATTATTTCTACAGTCAACTGTGGCATAGCAGGAATGAAGCCAATCCATGCCGAGAATGACATCAAAATTACTTATCTCTAATTTGACTAAATCTGCTGACATGGATCTCTAAAATATCATAACTGGGAAGTTCCTGTATACCCACCAAGCTATAATGGTTTTACCCACTGTGGTAGAGACTGAAAAGGGCTCTGCTAAAATTTTAGGACTGATTCCAAAATCGCCTGCTATGTATAGAGTAACAAAAGGCAAGGATGCACCTGGGTCTAGCAAAGCATAAACATGAACAAAGAAGATCTATAACGTAAGCGTGAGTCATGAGCTTGGATAAAGTCATATCATTATTCAGAATCATAGACCTCCACTTATTTACCATGCTATCATTCACCCCTAACACGAACTTGCTCATCTTAGCCCTATTGTCTACAACCACATGAGGGGCATATCTGGCTAGCTGAGTAAATCTGAGAGAATACTCCTTAACCATCATATTTCCCTGCCTGAGGTTGATGAACTCTAGAAATTTTGTCGCCCTCAGCTCTTGGGGAAAGAATCTGTCTAAGAAAGTTGTGACAAATTCCTCCCACTCTATAGGACCTGCATCCTCTAACCTCTCAGACTTCTACTATTTGCACCACGTATAAGCCACATCTTGCAACTGGTATGCGGCTAACTCAGCACTCTCAACAGAAGTAACACCCATGATGTCAATGACCTTCTGGACTTGGTCAATGAATTCCTGAGGGTTTTCATTAGACTTAGACCTAAAGAAAGATAGAGGGTTCATTCGGGTGAAATCTCGAATCCTAGCTGTGGCTGAGTTGGCCACTGGATTGGCCAAAATAACTGATGGCCATTCATTTTGGGCAGCCACAAATTGAGCAAGTGTGGGAAATGCGGCCCTAAACTCCGCATGAGAAACATGTTCGCCCAAAGGATCTTTGGGCTGAGGAGCTGGCTGGTTTCTTCTGTTTGGAGGCATATTCTAAAATAAGAGAAGAACAGATTAAACTGAGAATTTAATTTGAGATTATGCTCACTAGCATGATATGAATACCGAAAGAAGTGAAACTATTCCTAAAACATCTTATAGCCTCTTGCATATAAATGTGATGCACAACACACACAGGTATAAGACTCTACTAGATGCGGTTTTTAGACTTCCTAGGACTCTATTGAACCTTAGGCTCTGATACTAAGTTTGTAACGCCCTGATTTTCTGAACCAGAGTGCTACACGGTGCTTATGACCCCAAAGGACCACAAGCTAACCCATGATTGATATCTGTACTTGTACACTAAAATATATGGCGTAATAATGAGAAAAACATAAACAATAGGCCATAAGGTTCAACTGCATAGAATATCTAACAAATCATAACATCCATTTGGGGTAACAAATACCCAAAACAACTAAAACCTGCAACAAATCTAAGCTAAATCTGAAAGCCTCTAAATACTGTCTAAATAAAGAGTTGAAGGAACTTGTCTCCAACTAACTCCGTTTAGCAAAACTAAACTGAAATAATAAATAATATAAAATAATATCATCCTCGAATGGATGAGGACTCACTACAAATTTGTGACTGGAATACTACTGCTACTGCTGATCTAGAGCTCATATCTATGAGCCTATGGTGTAACATGAAAGAAAGCACTATAGCACAAATGCGTCAGTACAACTGGGTGTACTAAGTATACAAGTGAGGTAGGTGTAATACCCCAAATGTTTAGACATTTTTTAGGATTATTCTTTGAACTCATGAGTAATAAATTTTAGTGATTTGGTAGTGCTATGATCAAGGTTGATGCATATTAAGTCCTCAAAAGTGTCCTAGCTAATAGACGAATCAAAACATTTCCTTACCAATTGAATTCTTGAGAAGGATATTGGTATAGTCAGTTTCAAATGAGCATATCTCTCGTTATGATATGAATCTCTTAGTTCACGACACACTAATAAATACATAATTGAATTAGATTTCCAATGATATAAATTTCACCTAAATTCAATATTGGAGCAAGGAGTTATACCCATTTTACTCTGGCATGTCAGGCTGGGAAACTGAGTGACGACATTTATGATAAGCTGTCACGCCTGTGAAGGCCTATCACCAATGTTGTCAACCTTTTTGTGATAAGCCATCACGCCCGTGATGGCCTATCACCAATGTCGTCAACCTTAACCAGAAAATCAAGATTTTAGACTTTTGTGATGACAATTCGTGACGGCTTATCACCAGCTTGACTACTTGTCATGAATGTCGTCAGTTATTTTTCTTAGAAATTGTGGGATATTTTATTAAGGGTATTTTGGTATTTTTCATTCAATTTCCATGACTTATAACCCTCAAGGAGCGTATTATCTTCCATTCTCTTTAGTTAAACATCTCAAAAAGCTCTCTCATACACTCTTAACCATAAGATTAGGGTTTTCTCTTTAGATCATCTCCTCAAGAACAAGCCTAAGGAATTCTTTAAGAACCTTCAAAAACATTAGATCTCTTTCAAGATTCAATCACTAAGGTATGTATAGTGTTTATCCATGGGTCCCTTTCATTCATGTAGCTCAAGAATTATATTTTAAATTATAAATTGTGATTTTCTTGTCGTGTTATGACTATATTCATGTTGATGATTGTTTTTTGAATTCAAGGTTGTATCTTGATGTGTTTTCATGAAGCATGTGAATAGGTTAGTTGAAACCCATAAATTTTGGATGGATTAAGATGGTCGAATTGATAAATATACCTATTACTTAAAAGAGTGCATGCAATGTGTTTAATTAAACGCCTAAGGAACTAGAAATCAAGCTATATAGCTAAATTGTGACTAAGTGAAGGATTCATGATATGCCCCTATGTTCTAATGACTTTTATGTTGATAGCGTGCCTCGTAAATGTTGTTGGATGGTTCATGAACTAGCCTTACTAGATTATGTTATGCTTACTTGCAAATCCTACTTAAGTACAAGATGTATGAAATCATGTACTTTATGAAATTCTCCAAGTTATGATATGAATTGTGAACTCCAATCTTGTGATCAAGTCAGTTATGTGTGTATCAGTTTCCTTCTATCGTGTCCTGGGGGTATTCGTACCCAAAAAATATAGTTGTGTGCCTAGAGCTATGTTATGTTTCACGATATCTGAAATCAAGCCATGATTTAATAGAAATCAGTCAATCATGTGACTCAGAAAAACCTCATGATCTTAGTCAATTATCATATATCAGTAGTATTCCATCAATCAAATGAAATTTCGTAAGTTCAGTTCACGTATAGTCAGTTAAATCATGTTCAGTTTCTTCAAATAGGAGTAGGAGTTTGCACCTAGTGAACCCAAGGATGGGAACTCACCTATTATATGAAGGTGTGATTCTTAGAAGTCATGCGTTCCAGAACTATGTAGCCAGCATAGGTTGAGACATCGTAGCCTGTTATGTGAGGGTAGATGAGGTGGCTTAACCTGTTATATGAGGATTCCCACCATTTTCACTAGAGTTACCTATTATATGAGGGTTGCTCATATGTTGTCCTTAACAGTGGTGCGGTATTGACACCCTTCCAATCAGGGCAGAGATTGGACCCCAGCTTAGACATAATGGCACATATGGGGCATGTCGGTTAAATAACTACCTCCTACAGTTTCAGCATCAGTCTCAATAAAAGAACTTCGATAGTTCTTCAGATTTCAGTATACCAGGACTGTCAGATACAGTCAATTTAATTACAATACGGAACTTAGATAGTTCTATCAGATTTAGGACTATCAGATACAGTTACCCATATTCAGAACTACAATATCAGTCATGATTAGTTATTAGTAAACCATGTATTAGCGTATAGATTTAGCCAACACGCATTCACGATCTTAGTTACTATGCATGCATATTTGTACTCTCACGTTTATATCGTATTTGTGCTATGGTGCTTTTTTTCACGTTACACCATAGGCTCACAGATACGAGCTCCAGATCAGCAGTAGCAGTAGCATTCCAGTCGCAGAGTTGCAATGAGTCCTCATCCATTCGAGGACGATATTATTTTATTTCATTTATTATTTCAGTTCAGTTTTTCTAGATGAAGTTAGTTGGAGACATGTTTCTTCAACTCCTTATTCAGACAGTATT
This sequence comes from Capsicum annuum, assembly GCF_002878395.1. Lineage (NCBI taxonomy): Eukaryota > Viridiplantae > Streptophyta > Magnoliopsida > Solanales > Solanaceae > Capsicum > Capsicum annuum. The sequence continues at coordinate 171 of NW_025844657.1, read as the reverse complement.
TAGAGGCTTTCAGATTTAGCTCAGATTTTAGTTGTTTTGGGTATTTGTTACCCCACATGGGTGTTATGATTTGTTAGATATTCTATGCATTTGAACCTTATGGCCTATTGTTCATGTTTTCCGCATTATTATGTCATATATTGAAGTGTACAGGTACGGATATTAGTCATG
>NW_025844656.1:0-1725 GCF_002878395.1 Capsicum annuum | reverse complement strand
TTCTTGGGTTCTTAAGATTATACCAACCAAGGTCTAACTATCCATCCTAAGAATTTCTGGTCATAAAAACAGAAAGGCATGAATTGCGCAAGAAGTTCATTCGGTTAAAACGCCGTGCGACTCGGAGGACATAAGACTTCTTGGTCAAGCCAAAAAAGATTGCCGACTGGATGTTTATTGTAATCTTGTAACCGTTTGTGTATTTTGTAATCTTCAACCTGTGAGTTGTTGTCTCTTGTTGTTATTGTTCTTATCAAGTTGTTCTTATCTTATTGTTGTTTTTGCTGTTTTGGTGTTGAAAACACACCTTTCTATCTTGTCATGGTGTGTTGTAGTGAATTCGAGAGTTGGTCTCCAATAGGTCCTTGAATCTTGCGATTTGTGGACTGTTTAGAGTGTAATTTCATGTAACCCTTGCTTTTCTTGTATGATTTGGTATCAAAGCGTGGCTTGATCTCATTCCTAATGGATCAATCTTGGGCTTGTTAGCTAAAAAAAATTGAAGAAAAACAACTTAAAATCCAGAAAAATAGCAATCTGTCCAATTAGTGTTCTTGGCCGAAAATTGTGTTGTTGTTGTGTATTGGCCAAGATTTTTACTTGAATTTGTTGTCTCTAAGTGTTTTTATTGTTCCTATCTAACACATTGAGTCTATATCTTAGATTTGAGATCGAAGTTGATGTTGTTGTTGTGAACATAAGCTTGGCCGATTGTTGTTGGTGTTGTTGTGGCGCACGGTTAGGAATTTTAATGTGAATATTGTTGTTGTTCTTAGTTTGACCGTGTGATGTTGTTATACAATTGGTGTCCTAAGAAATATTTTGTTAAAGATATGGTAGTCTTGGCCGTGTGAGACAATATTGTTGTGGGTTTAGTGTGGGCTGTGTAAAGGGAATTGTTGGTGTTCTTGAAAATTGTTGTTGTTGTTCTCGGTGAATGTTTGTAACACCCCGCATTTTGGGCTAGATAAAAACCATGATTTCGATGCGTTGATAATACCGAAGCCGTAAATCCTATGCCAATATGGCATGTTAATTAATTGCATAGTATGTGAATTCATTCAATCTTAAATTTAGACCATAGAGGTCCTTCAACTCAAGGACGAGTTGAAACTATTTCGATCGACTAAGTTTTAGTGGACGTTGTAAAGTGTGTCAGCTTCCATCGACCATAACTCTCTGTATATGTCAAATGAGAGAGCCTACTATGTGTCAAATGATAGGTCTTCGAGTTAGCTTTCCAATGATATGAATTTTACTAAAATCCGACACCCGAGCAAGAAGTTATGGCCTTTCAAAGTAGTAGGTGGCGCCTATGTAAACGTAGGCGATAGCATAGGCACTGCCTATGTAAAACATAGGAAATAGCATAGGCACCGCCTATGTAAACATAGGCGATAGCATGGGCACAACCTATGTAAGGAATTCTGGTGACTTAAACACTCCGTTTTTGGGACAAAATGGTCCTTTTCCACCCTTATTTAGCCATAAACACAAAATTCAGTTCCCAAAGACCCCAAAATACACCTTCATTCATTCAAATTGTTCAAAAACTCTCTCTAGAGTTTCAAAATAAAAACTCAAATAGTTCAAGATTCAACCATGGGTTTTCAAAACAAATTGAAGATTTGGAATCTCCGCAACGTAGGCTTCAAGAAGCACCTATCATATTCTCATGTACAGGTACGTGGGGTTATCCAAAAATCTCATGGGTGTAGTTTTTAT
>NW_025844655.1:0-6903 GCF_002878395.1 Capsicum annuum | reverse complement strand
TTTGTGAGTAGAAATATGTACAAATACCACATATATATCAAGTTATGATCATTCAAAGATGACCCTTGCAAATTCAAACACTAAAACTTGATGGATTTCAAAACTCTTAGCTTGTACTACCTTAAGTAACTCATATAACCACACTTAACACATCATAAGCTCTCTTATAGCTAGGGTACTCTTGGTAAGTTAGGTGTCCAAATATGGCTTACAAAATTAGGGTTTTCACATACACAAACAACGGTTCATTTTCTAGCTTAGGAAAGTGTGGGGCATTACAATATCTCCCCCTTGGGGACATTCATCCTCGAATGATGCTAGGTATAGTAAGAGTAAAGAGAAAATGAAGGGTACACAGCTGAACCAACTTGCTAATCTTGCCTCTATTTGATTCTACATTTCGGACACAACAAGGGGTGCATCACTTATGAAATCACACCTGAATAATAGAAAATAACTGCTGAACTACTGCAATTCTACATAGAAAAGGAATGATTTAAAGAAGAATAGTACCTTTGGCTTGATCGGAGCTTATAGAAAATAGGTGTGGGTACTTGGATCGTATATCCGCCTCAGCTTCCCATGTTGCACCCTCAACGGATTGGTTTCGTCACAACACCTTGACCAAGGGAACCTCTTTGTTCCTTAGTCTTCAGACTTAGTAATCTAAAATCTCAACAGGAATTCCTCAAAACGAAGACTATCTTGCACATCAGGGTTTTCTCAAGGATCTACAACAACACAATCACCAACGTGTTTCCTAAAAATGGATACATGGAAGAGAGAGTGAATGGAAGATAACTCTAAAGGCAACTCAACCTCATACGCTACCTTACCAATACGGCTAAGAACTTTGTATGGGCCAGCATAACGAGGACTAAGTTTCCCCTTCTTTCCAAATCTCTTCACTCCCTTTATGGGTGAAATCTTTAAATACACCAAGTCACCAACTTCAAATTTAAGGTCTCTTCTCCTCACATCAGCATACGGCTTCTAACGACTTTATGCCGTTTTTAATCTTTCTCTAATCTCTTTAACTTTTTCCATAGCTTCAAAGACCGAATCAGGACGACTCATGGTTGCTTCACCACTTCAAACCAACCTATGGGTGACCAATATTTCCTCTCATACAAAGCCTCAAATGGAGCCATGCCAATGCTAGAGTGAAAACAGTTATTGTAACAAACTCTATCAACGGTAAATGCTCATTCCAACTCCCTTTAAAGTAATGAGCACACGCTCTCAATATATTATCTAAGGTCTGGATGGTCCTCTCAGCCTGACCATATGTCTGTGGATGGAAAGCAGAACTCAAATCCTCTTGGGTACCAAGACCCTTCTGAAAAGCTCTCCAAAACTGCGAAGTGAACTGAGTACCCCTATCTGAAATGATGGACAAGGGAACTCCATGCAATCTGACTAATTCCCTAATGTACAGTCTAGTGTAATCCTCAGCAGTATAAGAAGTATGCACAGGCAATAAGTGCGCAGACTTAGTCAATCTATCCATAACAACCCAAATGGAATCTTGACGGCGTCGGGAAGGAGGTAAACTAGTGACAAAATCCATGTTTATCTCTTCCCACTTCCAAGTGGGAATATCGAACTACTGTATCATACCACCAGGTCTTTGGTGTTCTACCTTAACCTGTTGCCACGTCATACACTTAGTCACAAATACTGCTATATCCTTCTTCATGCCACTCCACCAATAGATTTCCCATAAGTCGGGGTACATCTTGGTGGCACCAGGATGATTAGAATATTGTGTATCGTGCCCTTTAGCCATAATTCTCTGTCTCAGATACTCGACATTCGAAACACATAATCTATCCTGCAATCTCAACACACCATCCTCCCCTTAGGAGAAAACCTCCACCTTTTGGTCCTTGACTGATTTTTTCAGTCTGACCAAACTAGCATCTAAGTTTTGCTTCTCCTTTACTTCCGAAACCAAGGAGGATTCGAAGCTACTCTCTACTAACATACTCCCTTCAGCGGAGTCAAGAAACCTAACTCCCAACCAAGCCAACTAATGTACATCACGAGCCAACTCCTTCTTACCCTCTCCAATATACAAAACACTACCCATAGACATCCTACTAAGTGCATCTGCCACAACATTGGCCTTTCCCGAGTGATACAACACACTCATATCGTAGTCTTTCAATAACTCGAACCACCTTCTCTGCCTAAGATTTAACTCTATCTGGGTAAAAACATACTACAGACTCTTATGATCAATGAAAACATCAACATAAATACTATACAAATAGTGTCTCCAAATTTTCAAAGCAAACACATAGTAGCTAACTCAAGATCATAGGTGGGGTAAGTCTTCTCATGGGGTTTCAACTGTTTAGAGGCATAGGCTATAACCTTACCTCTCTGCATCAATACACAACCCAAACCAACTCTAGAAGCATCACAATATCCCACAAAACCATCAACACCTTCAGGAAGAGTCAAAATAGGGGCTATAGTGAGTCGAGTCTTCAACTCCTGAAAACTATTCTCACAAGAATCAGACCACAAGAACTTTACTTTCTTTTGGGTGAACCGGGTCATAGGAGATGCTATAGAGGAGAAACCTTCAAAAAATTGGTGGTAATAGCCAGCTAGACCCAAGAAACTTCTAATGTCGAATGGAGAGACAGGTCTAGGACAGTTTCTAACAGCTTCTGTTTTCTGGGGATCAACTCTAACACCTTAGGAAGAAATAATATGACCCAGAGAAGCAACTGACCTTAGCCAAAATTCACACTTGCTAAATTTGGCAAACAAGTGATGATATGTAAAGGTTTACAAGAAGATGCGGAGATGATCTGCATGTTCATTCTCACTACGGAAGTATACCAGAATGTCGTCTATAAACACTATGACAAAAAGACACACTTGGTCTTATAAAACCTTTATCTAAGAGATCTTTGAGTTGCTTTTTCAACTCCTTAAGTTCTGCGGGTGCCATATGATATGGAGGAACGAAAATGGGCTGAGTATCGGAAAGAAGATCAATCTCAAATTCTATCTCTCTATCGGGAGGTACCCTTGGAAGATCTTCCAGAAAGACATGGGGAAACTCATTAACAACGTCAACTGACTAGAGAGTTGGAGTCTTAGACTTAGTTTCTTTAACTCTGACTAGGTGATAAATTCACCCTTTGGAAATAAGCTTTATATGAGATAAAATGACTCTTAGGAGATGCAAAATTACCAGACCATTTGATAACAGACTCACCAGGGAACTGAAACTTGACTACACTGGTACGATAGTCTATGGATCCGTAATGAGAGTGAAGCCAGTCCATACCCAGAATAACATCAAAATCTACCATGTCTAACTCTATCAGATCAGCAAACATAACTCTATAACGAATAGAAACAGGACACTTTTTGTACACTTTTCAGGAAACAATAGACTCACCCAAAGGGGTAGAAACTAGGATAGGTTCAGAGACAATCTCGGGAGTCACTTCAAAATTTACAGCAACCAAAGGTGTCACATATGAAAAACTGGACCCAGGGTCCAACAACACATAAACATCAAATTGAAACACACAAAGCATACCAGTAACAACATCGGGGGAGTCCTCCTGCCCCTGATAGAAAGGCAAAGCATAGAATCTATTTTGGCACTGACCGCCAACAGTGCTGGAAGAATACAATGAGTAGGAGCTGGATGAGCTACAGGAACTTGAGCACTAGCAGTTTGAGCCTTGGGGGCGAACATCACAGTACCCCTATCTGGTATGAGGACAATATCTAAAATCGTGGTCATCCTGCCCATATCTATAGTAGCCCTTCTAACCCCACAAACACTTACCCCTATGATCCATACCACACCTGGTGCATGGTCGATGGTTTGGTCGATTACTCACAGTATTCTGAGATCCAGACATAGAAGACCTATTTCCCCTTTCTTGCCTACCTCTAAGTGCTGGAGCACTAGCTGACAATGGAGCTGGCATAGATGAGCGGCTCTAAAACTGAAGGCGATTCCCTCTTTACAATTTGTTTTGACCATAAGTAGGTTGCTCGGATCTGACTCTCTTATTCCCCCTTACTCTATCCCTTTCTTTTATCTTATCTGATTTAATCTGTTGGGCATAGGTCATCAGTCTGGAAAGATTCATCTCACTACTAAGCATAGCTGATCTACACTCCTTAACCACAAATCTTGACAGCCCTGTCAAGAAGTTACCCATACTAGCTCGGTTGTCGACTATCAGATTTAGGGCATATATTGCTAACTGAATGAACTTCAAGTAATAATCCTTAACAGTCATGGAGCCTTGCTGTAAGTTTATAAAATCCTCAGCTTTTTCCTTTCTTAACTCTAACGGAAAGAATTTATCTAGGAATGTATCCTGGAACTCCTGCCAAGTCATAGGAGCAGCACCTTTTACTCTACCCTTTCTCCATTTTCAATCTATAGGATGCTAACTCCACACTCTCCTATTCATACACGTGCATTACCTATGTGATCTTCCTTATCTCCTCCAGATACAACTATGGATCCTCACCTACCTTGGACCCATAAAACTCTGGTAGATTCATCTGCATAAAGTCACGGATTCTTGTGGTAGCTAAGTCAACTCCCTTTTGTTGTGGAGCTGGGGCCTCATTGGCCTAAACGTTGGCAGTAATAGCTTAGACAAGTGCCTGAAAGGCTGCCCTGAACTCAGCATGGGATACATTATCATTTAGGGGATCAGCAGGCTGAGGTTGCTGACTTGCATTATTTACTCTAGCTCAGCGAGGAGGCATATTCTGAAAGAAGACAGCACAAATTAATAGCTGAAAGGGAACAACTTTAAGCACGATAGACTTCTGAAAGAATGAAACGACCCCTTTTTTTTTCTAAAATGTTTCACAGCCTCTTGCTCATAGATATGGCGCACTACACACCGATGATCAAGACTCTACTTAACATTGCTTGTAAGATTCCCTAGGACTCCAATAACCTTAGGCTCTGATACCAAGTTTGTAACACCCCAAAAATGGGCCCCGAGGCATCACACGGTGCTTAAGGCTACAAGTAGCCCCAAGCTAACCCTTTTAACCATTTTTTTACAATCCAACACTTATAATCAAAGTCATCATAATCAAAACATCTAAACATCCTCCATAATATCATACTGCAATACGAATGAAATAGGGAAAGTAACAAAATATGACATCTCTGAAAAATCTGATCAATCTATCCATCTAGTCTGAGAAGCCTCTACTAAAATGTATATGCATAAGACATTGGGACAAACCCCAACTGACCTGAACTCAGGAAATAAATTGAACGAATCAAAGTAAATGAGGAAATATAAATAACTAGTCCTCAGACCATAAGGACTCACCACTGCAGAGGATGTAGATCAACGTACTTGGATAATCACGGTCAAACCTGGGAATGAGCACCTGAACCTACATTATAGGGAAAATGTAGCCCACATATGAACATATGGGTCAGTACCATGGAATATGTACCGAGTACATGGGGGTGCATAAAATAAATAAATTTATATGCATATATATATATATATATTTAATGATCCTGTCATAGGTTTTGTTTCCAAATCATGCAGGACATTTGTAAATGACTCATAATGCTGGAAAGAAATCTAAGATCTAAAATCATACACAATGAATGGCAAAACATTCCAATTTGGATATCATGAGCCATTACATGTAATCCAAATACCAAGATTCTTTTCTTATTCTCTCATCAAGCAATCTTAGTGAAATCTAGAATATTGAATACATCATAAATTTGCATTACAAATCTCTTTTAAATCAGTAAAATCAATCTAAGAATGAGGGATGACTCTTTGGATTGTTCTTCTAACCGAAATGTACACCATGTGAGCACCCACGATGTCCCACGACTTGCCCCCGTAAGGTTAGGGCTTTCCTACCCTTGCCATCGGTGTAGAACAATCTCATCTCAGTGATCACTATCTCAATTTCCACATATAGTGGAGGTCAATATCTCAACCTACGGTGGCATGTCGTTCTGGGGTATGAAACCGTAGTAACATACCCAACTCGGTGCTAAATACTACTCCCAATACTATGCTCAAAAATCTCAAGAAAAATCCACTTTAATGGTAATCTCATATTTCTTCAGTTAAATAAATGATAAAATCCGTAACTCATTTCATAAAGTGGATTTTAACTCTTTTGTGACCAAAAGGTCAAATATTTCTATACTTCATCAAAAATAGTCTAAACATGGGTGCATGTAGCATATAAATTCTCAAAACAACAATATCAATGTGAGTTAATGACCCTTATAGCGATACTTAATCAAAACATTTCAACATTTATGCTTTATATCACAAGCATGCATAATTTATATGGAAATCTGAAAAGTTTCAGCTTTTAATCATAATAATAATCTCAAACTCATGGAGTTTATTTTCTAAACATTTAAAATAATCATAGTATCTTGAACAACAGCATAGAATATGATTTATCACTTTAAATTCATGATAAAACATGTAAAAATCATGTATCTTTGTAAAATAATGCAAACTTTGGGCACAAGGACGAAAGAGAGTTCTTGTTCATAACCCCACATACCTTTATGGTAATGGATTCATTGAAAGATTGGACCCTCAATGTTGATTGTGTAATTCTAGTTGCTTTTCTCCTTTAGTGCTCTTAGATGATGAACTTAGACTGATAATAGGGTTATGATGTGTTTAGAATCTATTAAATTCATAAGGTTAAGTTTAGGGGTGTGTAAGGAGTGTCAAAAGACTTTACTGCCCTCAAAATAACCCAAAAATGGAGTGTTTACGTCACTTGAAACCATAAGATATGCACCGCGTATGATATAACATATATTTACATAGGCGCCGCATATAATATCGCCTATATTTACATAGGCGTCGTATATGATATCTC